>NC_084799.1:137349184-137531684 GCF_963169125.1 Humulus lupulus
TGTAGCAACTCTTTTGTAACATGAACTACTTGTAAACGTTTTAAAAAGGCTCATGAGGAGTTTATTTACTTAATGAAAAGTGCCCTTTCCTTTTTACTGGTTTTACACCTTAACATGTTAACGACACTTAGATCACGTTTTTAGCCAAAGGACTCGGGTAGCGGGTCAAATTTCCGGTTCACCGTTCTCCGTAACTGTTCTGGGGTAGCCAGGGCGTTACAACAACTTGTTTAAAAGGGTAAATACATAACAAAAGTCACATCAACCAGCCCAACCGGAAAAATAGGGCTATAACCCTAGTTCCTCTAAGATAACCATGGTCGTGACGGTCGAGAAACCGCAAATGTACACGTCGCCACCAAAGCTCTCCAACTCATGGCTAGTCAACCTTTCCCTTTCCCTTACCTACACCACAAAACACCTGTGACCCAAGGCTCAGCAAGAAAACAGAACGTGTAATAATAGAAAATATAACTTTAAAATAACCATTCAACAAAATCAGTAATATCCACTCATAACCAATATCTTATAAATTCAATCGCATTGTCATTGGATCATCTCTGGGTCGTCGCCCTATTCAGTTGGCTTTCAAGCCAACTCTCGAGCCTATGCCCTAGCTATGTGACCAAAGAGTCACCTGGGGCCTCACCCTTATCTCTGTCTCACTAGCCATAGAGCTACCCAAACCCCTGTAGTTCATCTTTGACATTAGATTTGATCAACGTAATAGTACGTTGCAGGTTTAGGCCGATGCCTCTCGACCAGCGCACAGCGCGCTATTGCCGTCCTTGACATATAAATTAAGCCCTGATCCAGGTGTACATACTTCACTTATAAGAAACAGATGTGAATAGGCACATCCCAAAAATTAAGCACATATTCATGCTAATCATACAACTCCATTGAATAACCATACCAACGATACCAAACATAATCACGTAAGGGGCCGCATGCCCTAATCATAGAATTCATGAAACGAATATAAGCACTTAAGCATTTATCAACAAACCTTTAGAACAATAGCCTAACATAATAAATTTAGGGGCCCAAGCCCTTACCATATTCAAATACGATAGACTGGCCAAGCCCTAATCATACGCAACATGTTCTAAGTGCAGTTTTCTTACCTTAGGTCCAGTAAGCGTAAACGAGAACGACCCTCAAGCACGATCCCAATTCTGAGCCCTTAGCGATACCCTAAGTCACAACCATAAAATATGATTCTATTAATATCGAGCGATCAAAGGCTTTCAGACCAAGTCCTAGCCTCTAGGGCCTCGAGGTTCCACCAAACCGGGTAGTGGAAACAATCCTGAGCCCTAAGGAAAAGTTCTATTTTGAAAACAAACTTCCAAGGAAATATGGCCTAGGCGGGCCACGACATGCCCCCTTATGGGTTACAGCGCGCTCCCCTGACCAGCCTCTATTTCCTCTCTGTCCAGAGGCATTGGTCGCGACTTGGCCTCTCAAGTCCCGACGCACCCCCCAGGCAGAGACCTCCCCTGATGCATTGCTCTGGCTGAGTCGTGACTTACCAAGAACAAAGTCGCGATTTAGGTATAGAGAGAGAGTCTGTTTAGGTAGCTCTATAAGATTCTAAATTTGACTTATCTAACTTAAGTTAATCCCAAGGCTCAGGGTACCAAAAATGTCCTCGAGGGAAAAATGGTAAATTTCCCCAATAATCCCTCCTAAACTTTATAACTTCAAATATATCTCCAATTATTTATTTTCATAACCCAAATAAATGTCTATTACCCAAAATAACCCTTGACTCACCCCGAGTCGGGTATCGGATCCCGTTGTGACTTTCCCGCTAACTTGCTCTCTAGGATCGCCTCATGCCGGATAACCCAAAATAACACACATAATAATGTGGTCTCTCACATATATCACATATATGCACATAAATACACAATTATGCCCGCAATGGGCCAAATTACCAAAGTCATCCTTCTAATAAGAAGCGAGCCCACATGCATATTTAATACCCCTAAATATGCACTTTTAGTCATATTATCACATAATTCATATAATAACAGTTAATATAGCAATTAAACACATAATTTCATATATTGCCATCCCGGCCCCCTAATCAAGGCCCTAAGCCTTATTAGGAAATTTTGGGACGTTACAATTATCCCCTCTTTACAAAAATTTCATCCTCAAAATTTTACCTGAACAGCTCGGGAAACTGAGCTTGCATATCTGCCTCCAGCTCCCAGGTCGCTTCCTCGACCCTACTGTTCCTCCATAATACCTTAACCAAAGGTATAGTCTTGTTCCTCAAGACATTGTCTTTCCTATCAAGAATCTGAACTGGTTGCTCCTCATAAGATAAGTCTGCCTCCAATTCCAAATCTTCATTACTCAGCACATGAGTTCCATCTGACACATACTTCCTCGACGTGGAAATATGGAATACATTATGCACGCTAGACAGTGCAGGGGGTAAAGCCAACCTATAGGCCACTTGCCCGTTCCTCTCCAGGATCTCGAACGGTCCCACAAACCTAGGGCTCAGCTTGCCCTTCATTCTGAACCTCTTCACCTCTCTCAGAGGTGAAACCTTAAGGAAGACATAGTCTCCCACTTGAAACTCCATGTTCCTTCACCTCAGATCAGAATAACTCTTCTGCCTACTTTGAGAAGAGAGCATCTGAGCTCTAATCTTCTCAATTTCCTCAGTGGTCCTCTAGATTGCATCCGGACCTAGATATTTCCTCTCACCCATTTCATCCCAGTGAACGGGCGATCCACACTTCCTACTATATAGCATCTCATAAGGCGCCATTCCAATGGTAGATTGATAACTGTTGTTATAAGAAAATTTTATAAGAGGCAAATATTTACTCCAAGACCCTTCAAAGTCCAACACACACGGTCTCAGAATGTCTTCCAATATCTTAATAGTCCTCTCAGACTGACCATCAGTCTGAGGATGATAAGTTTTGCTAAACTTCAACTGTGTACCCATCGCCCTTTGTAAACTCCCCCAAAACTTGGAAGTAAAGATAGGGTCCTTATCAGACATGATGGACCTCGACGTCCCATGAAGGCGAACTATCTCTCTCACATAGAGATCCACATACTGGTCAATTGTGTAGTTTATCCTCACTGGTAGAAAATTGGCTGACTTCGTATATCGATCCACAATAACCCAAATAGAGTTGTGCTGGCCCACTGTCCTGGGTAAGCCTACCATGAAATCCATTGTGATATCTTCCCATTTCCACTATGGGATATCCAGAGACTGTAACAGTCCTACTAGCCTCTGATGCTTAGCCTTGTCCTACTTACAGGTCAGGCACCTCGCTACATACTCTATCAGATCCCTCTTCATCCTAGGCAACCAATATAAAACTCTCAGGTCCTGGTACATATGTGTGGTTCCTGGGTGAAGAGAATACGGGGTGGTGTGAGATTCATCTAAAATCTCTCATCTAATCTTGGTGTCCATCAGAACACAAATCCGACCCTTATACCTTAGTAAACCCATACTCGACACCGAATAGTCCTTAGCTACTCCAGCTAGGATGTCCTCTCTAACCTACCCCAACTTTGGATCATCTAACTGTCTATGCTTGATTCTCTCCAAGAGAGTTGACTGTAAAGTGATGTTGGCCAACCGGCCCACCACTAACTCTATCCCTGCTCAAGTCATCTCATCAGCCAACTTCTTAACTGTCTCGGCCCCTTCCGACTCAAGACAGCTGCTACCATGTTGGCCTTCACAGGGTGATAGAGGATCTCATAATCATAATCCTCTACCAGCTCCAACCAACATCTCTGCCTCATGTTTAGATCCTTCCAAGTGAAAAAGTACTTCAGACTCTTGTGATCAGTGTATATCTCACACTTCTCACCATACAAATAATGCTCCCACACCTTCAGTGCAAAAACAACCACTGCCAGCTCTAAATCATGCGTGGGGTATCTCTGCTCATAATCCTTCAGCGGATGGGATGAATAAGCAATCACCTTCCTGTCTGCATACGTACATAACCCAGACCCTGTATCGAAGTGTCACAGTAAACCACAAACTTACCCTGATCTGAGGAAGGCTCCAAACTTGTGCGGTGATCAAACTCTCCTTGAGCTTCTGAAAACTGTCTTCACACTTATCTGACCAAACAAATTTCTGATTCTTGCGTGTCAACTCTGTCAATGATGATGAAACCTTGGAGAAACCCTCCACAAAGCGCCTGTAATAACCTACCAAACCCAAGAAACTCCTAATCTCTGAAGTGTTCTTCGGTCTTGGCCAATCTCTGACTGCTTCAACCTTCGCTGGATCCACCTTAATACCATCTTTACTGACTATGTGATCCAAGAAAGTCACTTGTGGCTACCAAAACTCGCACTTCTTGAACTTCACATACAGCTTGTGCTCTCTCAATCTCTGTAATACTAACCTGAGGTGATGCTCATGCTCTTTCTCCGTCCGAGGGTATATCAATATATCATTGATAAAACAATCATAAACTGATCCAGGTAGTCCTTGAACACTCTATTCATCATATCCATAAATGCTACCGAGGCATTAGTCAATCATAATGACATAACCAAAAACTCATAATGTTCGTACCTGGTGCGAAAGGCTCTCTTCCATATATCTTCTTCCTGGATCCTCAGCTGGTGATAACCAGATCGAATATCTATCTTAAAAAATATCGTTCTACCCTGTAACTGGTCAAAAAAATCATCAATCCTCGGCAGAGGATATCTGTTCTTGATAGTCAACTTATTCAGTTCCTTGTAATCGATGCACATCCTTAGAGAACCATACTTCTTCTTCACAAAGAGAACTGGTGCGCCCCATGGCGAGAAACTGGGTCTGATAAAACCCAAGTCTAGTAACTATTGTAGTTGAACCTTTAGTTCCGCTGGAGCCATCCTGTAAGGTGCCCTAGACACTGGCTCTGCCCCTGGTGCCAACTCAATCATAAACGCAATCTCCCTATGTGAAGGTAACCCTGGTAAGTCCTCTGGAAATACATCCAAAAGCTCACAGACTAACCGAGTCTGTTCTGGTCCCACTAGCACGACCTGAGTGGTATCCACCACACTAGCTTAGAACCCAATTCACCCTCCCTGCAACAGGTCTCTTACTTTATATAATGATATCATAGGTATACGGGGTCCATGCACAGTGCCAACAAAAAAAAGGAATCTTCACCCTCTGGCTAAAAAGTTACCATCTATTGATGCTCCATACTTCTCTAGCCAATCCATACCAAGAATTATGTCAAAATCAGTTATCTCTAACTCCACCAAGTCAACTGACAACTCCATGCCATCCACTGTAACTGGTAGTGACCTAATCCATTCCATGGATACCACTAACTCTCCAGTGGGCAATACCATACCTAACCCCACAGAAAAGAACTCACAAGGTTTACACAACCCATTTATAATCCTACTAGCAACAAAGAGTGCGTAGCACCCGAGTCAATAAGAGCAGTATAAAAGGTTCCAGCACTAGAAAGTTGACCTAAAACCACTGTGGGACTAGCCTCGGCCTCTGTCTAGGTTAAGGTGAACACCCGAGTTGGCGTCAGGCTATCCACCTTCTTCAGCATTTCCTTTCTGGCTTTCGGGAAGTCTTTCTTCAGGTGCCCCATACTACAACAAACAAAGCAGGCCTTCGCCCAACACTCCCCAACGTGGCGCCTCCTGCACCTAGGATACTCTGGGAATGCCCTCCATGTCTAACCGCCACCTATCTGGCCCTAGAACTGAAACTGTGTCTGGGGTCTTCCTTTTTTGATCACTGGAGCCTCTGCCCCTTCCAAAACCTGGAAATGGAGGTCCTGGCCTCCTAGAATCTCTTCTGGCTGCATTATCACGCCAGATCTTGTTGTCAACGCTCTCAGTTGTAAGCACCTTCTCTACAGCCTGTGCATAAGTAGTCATTCCTAGCTTAGTAGTAATACGAACACCCCGGGCTATCATAGGCTGTAGCCCTTGTAGAAACCTCTCTCTTCTGGTCCCATAAGCGGGCACCAAATCTCTGGCAAACTTTGCCAATCTGTCAAACTTCAAGGCATAGTCGGTCACTGACATGTTACCCTAAAGTAACCTGCTGAACTCCTTAGCCTTCGCAGCCTTAACTGCGTCGTTGTAGTATTTCTCGTTGAATAAGGTTCTGAATTCTTCCCACTCCATTGTGGTAACTACTCTAGTCTGGGATACCACCTCCCACCATATTCGGGCATCCTCCCGAAACATATAAGTGGCACATACTACTCTCTCATTACCACCTACCCCCATAAAGTCTAGGATAGTGGTTATCATGGTCATCCACTGCTCAACCTTCAGTGGATCAAAACTGCCCCAAAAAATTGGAGGGTGTTGCTTCCTGAATCCCTCATATAAGGGCTCCCACCTATCTCCACCTGTCTGGGGCTATGCAACTGTCGGTACCTGAGGTTGTACCACTGCTAACACCGCAGCTTGTTGGTACCCTACTAGAACCTGTTGCTGTCTTAAGAGGCGTATCTCTTCTTCCTGCCTTTCTAACCTGGCTTGCATGTCAGCAAGCACATGCTGCCAGTTTTCTGGAGCTGGCAGTGGGGCTTGGCCCTGAACATTCCCTACACTGGACTGTAACTCTTGGCCAGCCAGTCTCTCTGACCTTCAAGGATTCATTCTGACATTCTATCCACCCTACAAAGATCAAATCGGCCATTAGGTAAGTCATAACTCTTCCACTTGCCGCCTGAAGGTCTAAAAGCATCAGAAAACACACATATACAATGCTAATAAGCATGCCATCACACAATAAATATATACAATCATAGTGCTAATAAGCACCTCCTGATATTCATCATCAAATAACAATACACATAGGCATATCCAAGTATTTTCCACAAATCCAACATAACTAATAAGCATGTCCTTTAACATTCATTCAATAGTCAAGGGACAGGCCCTATCGGATAGTCTCATGATTTCTAAACAGGCATGCAGATAAGGCATTCACATCATGTTTAAGCATTTGACCATATAAACACATAACTGTTACCAAACCATGAGTCGAGCTTGTCTTTAGTGGTGAGTGTACATGCCCGGCCAGTCTTCAGGAACCCTTAAACCTTGGTAGCTCTGATACCAAGTTGTAACGCCCTCCTAATTCAAGACCGTTACACTGTGCACTTAAAATTATGTCAGACCTGCTAATAAGGTCATTTGGCTTAAATCGTGTAACTAAGGTTACTGACAAGGGTTAGGGTTAAAATTTTTTGTCAAAGAACCATTGACTTTTATTTCAAAAGTGTTATACAAGATTGGATCCCAAAATATTACAACACAACTTGTTTAAAAGGGTAAATACTTAGCAAATGTCACATCAGCTCGCCAAGCGGCAAAATAGAGCTATAACCCTAGTTCCTCTGAGATAACCTCGGCCGTGACGGTCGAGCAGTCGCATATGTACACGCCACCACCGAAGCTCTCCAACTCATTTCTGGTCAAGCTTTCCCTTTCCCTTACCTGCACCACAAAGCACCTGTGAGCCAAGGCTCAACAAGAAAAAAAAACGTGTAACAATAAAAAATATAACTTTAAAATAACCATTAAAAAAAATCAGTAATATCCACTCATAACCAATATCTTATAAATTCAATCGCATGATCATTGGATCAACAGGGGGTCGTCGCCCTATTCAATTGGCTTTTAAGCCAACTCTTGGGCCTATGCCATAGCTATGTGACCATAGAGTCACCTGGGGCCTCTCCATAAGCTCTGTCTAACTAGCCATAGAGCTAGCCAAACCCCTATGGTTCACATTTGACCTTAGAGACGATCAACGTAATAGTACACTGCAGGTTTAGGCCGATGCCTCCCGACCAGTGCACAACGCGCTATTGTCATCCTCAACTTCTAAATCAAGCCTTGATCCAGGATTACATACTTGACTTATAAGAAACAGATGTGAATAGGAACATCCCAACAATTAAGCACATATTCATACTAATCATACAACTCCATTGAATAACCATACCGACGATACCAAACATAACACATAAGGGGTCGCATGCCTTAATCATAGAATTCATGTAACGAGTATAAGAACTTAAGCATTTATCAACAAGCCTTTAGAATAATAGACTAACATAATCAATTCAGGGGCCCAAGCCCTAATCATACACAACACGTTTTGATTATAGTTTTCTTACCTTAGGTCCGAGTAAGCGTAAACGAGAACGACCCTCGAGTACGATCCTAGTTCCGAGCCCTTACCGATACCCTAAGTCACAACCATAAAATAGGATTCTATTAATATCGAGCAATGAAAGGCTTCCGGACCAAGTCCTATTCTCCGAGGCCTCGGGTTCAACCAAACCAGGTAGTGGAAACAATCCCGAGCCCTAAGGAAAAGTTCTATTTTGAAAACAAACTTCCAAGGAAAAACTACCTAGGCAGGTCGCGACTTGCCCCCTATGGGTTGCGGCGCGATCCCCTGGCCAGCCTCTATTTCCTCTCTGTCCAGAGGCATGGGCCGCGACTTGGCCTCTGAAGTCGCGACGCGCCCCCCGGCAGAGACCTCCCCTAGTGCATGGCTCTGGCTAAGTCGCGACTTACCAAGAACAAAGTTGCGACTTGGCCCCACAAACCTAGAAAATCCTCAATTTCCAACAGCCAAAACCCATCCAATCTAACCCAAAATCATTTCAATAACACAATTTAACCATCACAACAGTATTAATATGTTCCAAGCAACAAAACCCACCAAAAATGTAGCTGAAAACTCGTCAAAACTACACCTTCAATCTTTGAAACTCACAAGCTCATAAACACTTAAAAACCAGTCAAGAAACACATAATTTAATTGCTAGAATTTATAGTTTAAAGCTTACATCTACTGAAGATGGATTACACAAACTGCTATTGAATTAATCCTAAAGATTTTAGCTTCAATTCTAGTGGTCTTAGCCCAAATTTCCCCTTAGTTCAAAGGTTCAAGCTTGGAAGTCCTTGAGAGAAAAAGAAGAGAGTATAGAGAGAGAGTTGATTTAGACAGCTCTTTAAGTTTCTAAATTTGTCTTATCTAACTTAAGTTACATAAGTTAATCCCATGGCTTGGGGTACCAAAAACTTCCTCGAGGGAAAAATGGTAAATTTCCCCAATATTCCCTCCTATACTTTCTAACTTCTAATATATCTCCAATTATTTATTTTCATAACTCAATAACCCAAATAAATGTCTATTACCCAAAATACCCCTTGACTCAACCCGAGTCGGGTATCGGGTCCCGTTGTGACTTTCCCGCAAACTTGCTCCCTAAGATCGCCTCATGCCGAGTAACCCAAAATAACCCACATAATAGTGTGGTCTCTCACATATATCACATATATGCACATAAATACACAATTATGCCCGAAACGGGACAAATTACAAAAGTCTCCCTTCTAATAAGAAGCGGGCCCAAATGCATATTTAATACCCCTAAATATGCACATCTAGTCATATTATCACGTAATTCATATAATAATAATTAATATAGCAATTAAACACGTAATTTCATATATTTCCATCCTGGCCCCCTAATCAAGGCCCTAAGCCTTATTAGGATATTTTGGGACATTACAGCATCACTTCCAAAAGTTAAGGAAAATGGGGTATGCCCTGTGGAGGTCCTGTGAGAAGTTTGGTAAGACCAAAGTACTTCCGGGTATTGTTCGGGCCATAATCCTTTGGCTGCATCTAACCTTTTCTTTAGGCTTGCCTTAAGTGTTTTATTTACATCCTCGACCTGCCCGTTGGCTTGTGAATACGCTATTTATGAGAAACTCTTTACGATGCCATATTTTTCACAGAAGTCAGTGAAGAGGACGCTATCGAACTATGTCTCGTTGTCTGGCACAATCTTTTTAGGAAGTCCAAATCGACATATAATATTCTTTACCACGAATTCCAGGACTCTTTTTGAAGTGATGGTTGCTAGAGGCTCGGCTTCTACCCACTTCGTGATGTAGTCGATCGCCACCACCGCGTAATGAACTCCCCCCTTTCCCATAGGTAGGGAGCCTATTTGGTCAATTCCCCATACTGCAAATGGCCATGGGGATGAAATCATTGTTAGCTCAACTTGAGAAGCTCGGGCAACCATGGCGAAACGCTGGCATTTGTCGAACTTCTGAACTTACGAGATTGAGTCCTTCGTTAAAGTGGCCAAAAATAGCCCTACCTCAGTATCTTCAGTGCCAAGTTTTTACCCCCAGCATCATCTCCACAAAAGCCTTCATGTATTTCTTGTAAAATGGTTTTGGCTTCCTCTTGTAGAACACATCATAGAAGAGGTAATGAATGGCCATGCCGATATAAGATTCCATCCACTATTACGTACCGTGGAGCTTGATAAAGTATTTTTCTCACATTTTTTCTAGTGTCAGGTAACTTTCTAGTTGCGAGGTATTCCATTTTGGGATTCATCCAGGTCAGCCTTAGTTTGATCATTCCGACCTCTATCACTTCTCTTGTCATGGTCGGGCTCTCCAAAAACTCCACTAGAACCACATTCAATATCTCAGCCTCTTTTTTGGTAGCAAGTCGTGCCAAAGCATCAGCGTTAGAATTCTGCTCCCGGGGAATCTGTTCAACAAAGCTGTACTCAAATTCTGACAGTTCTCCCTTTACCTTAGCTAGGTAGGCCGCCATCTTGTACCTCGGGCATGATACTCTCCCAATACCTGATTGACCACGATTTGGGAATCGCTATACATTGGATGGCTTTCGCCTTGAGTTCTCTTGCTACCCTCAGTCCTGCTAGTAAGGCCTCATATTCGGCTTCGTTGTTGGATGCTTCAAATTTGAACCATAGAGCTGTGTGAAATCGATGCCCTTCAAGTGAGATTAAGAAGATCCCAGCTCCTGATCTGTTCTCGTTTGACGACCTGTTAACAAAAATTTTCCCTAATTCCTGCACCGGCTCCCTCTAGAGCTCCTCTTTAAAACTGGTGCATTCAGCCATAAAATCAGCAAGGGCCTGACTTTTAATTGAGGTATGTGGCATGTACAATATCTTGAACTGGCTAAGTTCGATGGCCCATTTTAGAAGACATCCCGACATCTCAGGATTTTGTAGAACATGCCTTAAAGGTTGGTCGGTTAAGACGTTGATTGAATGGGACTGGAAATATGGCCGGAGCTTTCTGGAAGCCAATATCAGACAGAATGCCAGCTTCTCTAGCAGTGGATATCATGACTCGGCTCTGAGAAGTCTCTTGCTTACATAATAAATTGGTTTCTGAGCACGGTCTTCTTCTCGAACTAATATGGAGCTGACTGCATTCTTTGTCACGGCCAAATAAAGGAACAGAGATTCTCCAGACATAGGTTTAGATAATACAGGGGGCTCGGCCAGATGCATTTTTAGGTCATGGAACGCCTGTTCGCACTCGTTGGTCCACTCAAATTTTTTGTTTCCTTTGATCAAGTTGTAGAATGACAGACACTTGTCAGTGGATTTTGAAATGAAACAATTCAAAGCCGCCACCCTCCCAGTTAGACTTTGAACTTCTTTACGCGACCTGGGTGAGGGCATTTCTAACAACGATCTAATTTTCTCAAGATTCGCCTCGATCCCCCTCATGATGACTATGAACCCTAGGAATTTTCTAGATGTCACTCCGAAAGTGCATTTATGGGGATTTAGCTTCATGTCATACCTTCTTAATATTCCAAAACACTCTTCTAGATTGGACACATGGTTGTTGGCAGTTTGTGATTTGACAAGCATGTCATCGGCATATAGTTCCATACTTTTCTCGATCTGACTAGAGAACATCTTGTTGACCAAGCGTTGATATGTAGCCCCGACATTCTTCAGCCCGAAGGGCATAACTTTATAACATTATACATTATATTCAATCATGAAGCTAGTATGTTCCTAGTCCGCAGGATTCATCGCGATCTGGTTATATCCAGAATACGCATCCATTAAGGACATGAGCTCGTGACCTGCCATGGCATCTACCAATGGATCAATCCTTGGTAGTGGGAAACAATCCTTTGGACAAGCTTATTTTAGATCGAAGAAGTCGATACAGGTCCTCCACTTCTCGTTTGGCTTCGGGACCAACACGGGATTGGCGACCCAGATCGAGTATTTTGCCTCCCGGATAAACCTGCATTTTAATAATCGAGCGACTTCTTCCTCAAGGGATTCAGCTCGGATCGATCCCAAAAGTCTCCATTTTTAAGATATTGCAGGCACATTCTTGTCCAAATTTAAGGTGTACATGATTATGTTTGGACTTATTCCCACCATATCTTCATGTAACCAAGCGAAAACGTCCAGGTTTTCCTGTAAGAAATCAACCAGCTCATTCTTTCTTTTATCGTCAAGATTCTTCCCAATCTTTACGACTCTTGAAGCATCTTTGGGGTCGATGTTTACTTCCTCGAGCAATTCTATGGCTTGGAGTTCTGATCTGTCTTTGCCTACCCGAGGGTCAATGTCATCGCGTTGGGTGACGTCACTATCCTCTTTTTGCTGAGGTTCTTCCATCCCACGAGTAACTTCTACTTCCTGGGACTCCTCACCTCCATCATTTATGACCATCGCTTGCTGCCTGGGTTGTGATTTTCCCTTCATAAAAATCCTATAGCATTCTCTGGTGGCAAGATGATCACCTCTGACGGTGCATATTCCTGCGGTTGAGGGGAATTTCATTGCTAGGTGGCAGATAGAGGGTATGGCTTCAAACGTCATCGGCGCAGGTCAGCCCAAAATCGTATTGTATGCAGCTAGACAATCGGTTACCACGAACTCAAGTAACTAGGAAATAATTCGCAAGTCTTCTCCCAATGTCACCACCAATCCGATCATCCCGATGGCTGCCAACCCTTTACTAGAAAACCCATACAGAGTTATTACGGTCGCCTTCAAATTAGTCACAAATAACCCCATTTTTCTAGGGTGGTCCTGACAAGTAGATTCACAAAACTTTCGTTATCCACTAGTGTTCTTCCTACCCTCTGGTTGGCGAACTGAACGGTTATGACCACGGATCATTATGTGGGAATTGGATGTGGCTAGCATCCTCTTCTGTGAAAATGATTGGTTTCTTTTCCAATCGCTGATGTTTCGATAACTGTTGTTCTGGGACGAACTCCATCTCGTTATGGGACATCAGTTCGTTAATGTGCCTCTTCTGGGCTCCGCTGCTTGTGCCTGCCAAATAAGGTCCTTCTGAAATGGTGGTTATATCTACCCCACTATTGGAGGAGGTTCCACCTGATTTTTTTGAGCTCAAGTTTGTCGTACTGGTGCTTCAGGGACAAATTGAGGGTTTGGTCCAGCGGGTTGATCAGGTACCACCCGATTTTGGGCATACTGGGCCAACGGTCCAGCTCTAATGAGAGTTTCAATCTCATCCTTTAGCTGTCGCCAATCATAAGTGTTATGACCGATGTCATTATGGAATCGGTAAAACTTTTAAGAATCTCTCTTCGACCCCTAGTTCTTCAACGGTTCTGGCTACTTCCATGGAAGGTGATTAGAATTTGCCAGGAAGATGTGCTCCCTAGTATCTGTTAGGTTAGTATAAGTAGCGTAAACAGGTTTAAACTTCTCCATAGCCTTATTTTTCTTCGGCCCACTCCGGTCGCCCTTGCCATTTCCCTTCGTTTTGTTATTCCCACTTCGATATTCTGGGTAACAATTTGAGTTGTGGCTGCAAACTCTGTTACCTCTCCAACGGGCTGAACAGGGATCTGGCTAGTTTTTGCAACTGAAGCTCGCGCCTCCTCTATGTTAATCCATTCTTGAGCTCGGGCCAAGAATTCCTCCACACTCTTAACTTCTTTTCTTTTGAGTTCCTACCACCGGTCGCCCCTGATGAGGATTCCTGTCCTCATTGGCATTAGCTTAGAGCTGCCATCAACATCCCTAGCTCGTGCAGCAACATTGGCAAATCTACTTAGATATGCTTTCAACGTCTCGCCAGGTTGTTGCTTTACATTGGCCAATGAATCAGTATCAACCCAATCTTCCTATGAAGCTCAGAATGTTGTTTTGAAATCAGAAGAAAACTTCTTCGATGACCTTATGGAATACCTCTTGTATTGCTTAAACCATTGCCTGGCTAGCCCGACCAGAGTTGTAGGCAATAAAATACACCTTAGATCGAGCCCGAAATTGTGAGCCATCATCATGGTGTTAAACATTCTGAGGTGATCTGACGGATCTCCATTTCCATCAAATTTTGATAGGTGTGGCATTCTAAAACCTGTAGGATATGTGGCCACCGCAATATTTGGAGCGAAAGGCTCGAGCTCCTCATTTGAGTCACAATCGTATTTTTCTTTTCCAGATAAATGCCTCTTCATTTGCTCTTCCATTAAGGCTAATCTTTCGAAGGTTTGGTCCTTAGTTCCTAGGTTACTTGGGGACTGTTCGATAGCCCCCATCCATTCATATGCATTTGATGGGTTATTGTCCCTCCAAGCTCGAGCTTCATTTTGTGGGGCATTCCCATTATCACATACTATGGACAGACCTCTTTCTGGTCGAATATATCTAATATATTCATTCTGAGCTGGCTTCCTTCTCTGCGAATTTAAACAATCACGCAAATCGGTTTGCATATCATACTGAGGGCTCTGTGCTGAACTCAACTGATTCCTTAGGTCGCCCTCAGACCTACCGCTACGACGATTTTTGGTCCAGTAGCTCCCATTTGCGAAGCTTACAGCTCACGGTTGGGGCCGAGGATCTGGATTTTCGACACGTGTTCGTGGGACGTAAGTATTGTCACATGGGAGAGGATTCCTCCTACTCTCTCCATAAGCTGTAATGCCCCGTTGAGGACGAGGTGGTGTCAGAAGTCTTATAGGTGACAGGGGATGCCTTATTGGTGAGGCTATCCTCATTCCATCAGGGCGGACTAAATTATCACGCCTATGTTCTATTCCAATTTCTCTAGTTCTTTATGCTTAGTGATCTGATTGCAGCATAGGAGGGTTTGTTGGAGCATTTTTTCTTCGTGAGCCTGTCCCAACCACCCCTCGTAGATTTTCATGGGCATTCCTGGGGGTCGGTGAAGAAGGCACCGAACTTGGGGTTGCAGTCCTAACCGACCAACTGACATGCTGATGACCCCTATGATGATCGTTAGGTCGAGCATTCTGGTGATCTTGCCCCGTAGGTACAGAACTTGGAGTTGCAGTTCTGAATGATCAACTCGGTTTGGATCGGTTATTCTTATGGGACTTATGAGACCCACTTTGCCTCTTTCTGACGTTAACGACGGTTCTCAGAGGGGGTAACCGAGCCAAAACCTCCTTAATCGGCCTATTTGTCTTAGCGATATGGCTCCTCAATTACATTTTCCCAACACGACAGCAATTAGGTAGTCTGGAATTGGATTCGGCAGCAATGACACTAAACTCCCAGTGTTGCCTTGTCCCACTAGTTGTTTTCCCGAACGTTGCTGAATCTCAGGGCCACGTTCGTTCGGAACAGCGATATGATGGGCCTCCTGCGCACCAGGTTGTTCTATATCATTATCATGCATTGAGCGAGTGAGCACCATGATGAGAATCAATTGGGATTTTGATGAAGTACTAATTTTCTCTCAATGAAAGCACCAAACTGTTGACGCGATTTTGTATAATGGTAGTGTATTAAGAAATGATAAAGGCAGATTAGTGCATAATGGTAAACCGTAATGAAAAATATCAAGAATTCACTCAAGAAAACAAAACTTTTACGTGGTTCAGTGGTTAAAATCAACCTAGTCCACGAGTCAATATTATTGTTGTTTCACTCTCTATTTTGGCAGAGTTTCTGTATTACAGAATTATCCCCCCTTTTCTGTCCAATATTCCCAATATTTATAGGAGAATTCGATGGACAGGTTTGGGTAACCGCGTGAGTCAATCACGCATTTACATTATGTCTACATTCCGTATAAATAATTCCCATTTATATTGGGATATGATTTTATCACAAAATAAATATGTCCTGTTGTCTTGGATAATAAATATGGCACCCTGGTCATGAATAATCATATAAGCAAATCCCGAATCTTTGGGAATCCTTTAGAATGTAGTATGTGTTATATCTGAATCACCTGAACTATGTATCTTCCACGGGCTTGCATTCTGACAGCTATCCAACCCCGAGCGAGTGATTTGATGACTTATCTTATTTGTAGTTTGTGGTAAAGTCAGAACGCCTAACACCAGGTCTGACCATTACGAACCTCGAGCTATTTGTATGGATAATAATTAGATATTCTTCTTGACTACTTTTCCATGTAATTATCTGCCAACTGTACCCGAGCTGAGTGAATGAACTCGTGCTAAGATTATGGTACAACACTTGTTAAACCAACAGTGGAGATCAAATATAATACTTAAAATAAGATCACTATAAAAAAACTAGTATTTTTATTATTTATTTTTAGAAAATTAATGACTATGGTTTACCAAAAAATTGAAAAAAATTAGAATTTTTAAAACCAAAGTCTTATAATTTCCTATTAATTCTAAAGTGTCACATTGAAACAAATTCAATTAATTTAGAATTAATTTGTTGCTAATCAATATTTAGGTTTAACTAATATAATGAATCTATACAATTAAGTCCAAATTTGGTAAATGGGCCTTAACAATTGGGCTTGTATGGAGGAGGGCTGAGTCCAGTATGTCGTTCCCACTACTAAGGCTCCCAGACTTCCATACAAGGTCAAAAAGACGGGAATATAAATCTTCGTTTTATTAATTGTTATAAATTGATTAGACCCACTGTAGTCATGCAAAGTAAATGGGCTTTCGTAAGTGGAACCACCCACAAGAGAGGAATTTAAACTTTACATTTTCTAATGGACCCAAATAAAACATATCATTTTATGAATATTTTATTTGGCAAAAACCATATATCTAACAAACTTATGGGCCACTATATGCATCTATGCCCAATTGCAAAAATACCACATATAGTTCAAACATAAATGTTACAATTGGATGGGCCTAATCATGTTACGATATCAGCAAGTCTATGAATTTATGCAAAAATAACACAATTTATTTCATTTACAAAAATATAACAATTAATTATCTAGAATTTATCAAAAATTCGTATTAATTTAAATTTTAAAAAAATAAGTCAATATAAATGAAATTTATCAACAATTAACAATAATTAATTTAAATTTCATTTATCAACAACCAACTTGGTTTACTAAAAATTAACCAAAATTAATTTAAAACTCATTTATTAAAATATATATATAATAATTGGCTGAAAAAATGATATTTTTCAAAATTTAATCAATTTTAAATTTTAAAATCAATATCTTAACTGTTTTTCCAAAAATATCTTATGTTGTTATAACTATTAGCTAATATTTTAACAATTTTAAAATATATATATATATATAAATAGTTATAGCAACCCTAAAATGTCTCATAAGAGTTAAAAAAATTCAAATATCCATGAAAATATATAATTAACAAACTTCAAATAATTTAAATATTAAAAACTATAGAATAAACAAATATTTATATTTTCAAATAAAGATTAAATAAAAATAACAAGTATTTAAAAGAAAATATTTTAAATATCTAATATCTTAATTCTAATATTTGAATATATTAAAAGATTTAAAATTAAGTTATTAGTCTATTTTTAAATTTTAGTTTGAATCTTTGTAGAAAATATATAATGATTTAAATCTCAACCAACAAAAATATCTTATTTTTAAGAAAATATATTTTTAAATGATAAAATAAATATGATATTTCACATTTTATTTTCTCTATTTTTCAAAAAAAAAAATTTTAAAATTGATGAACAGTACCCCCAAAACGGGTACTGTTCACCTTGTTGCTGGGTTGTGACGCGCGCAGGTGGCTAGGCTGGCTACGTTGGTGTGCGTGCATGGCTGGGGGGACGTGCGCGGGGAGGGTTGACTCACGCTGGTGCGCGCGCATAGGAGGGTGGTGCGCACAGGTGTCCGCACACATGGGCAGCCAGGCCAAAATTTTGCGAAAAAAATTTGTGTGCAAATTTTCAAACCAAAACCATTTTCTAATTAATTTTTAACATGTTTTACATCAAATAAAGCATGTATAAAAATTAATGGCATAGAAAACACAACAAAATAACCTAAAAATTGCTAATAATCACATAAAATCAATATGTTTCATAAAAACATGAAAATTCATCCAATTATTCAAACACATCAAATAATTCAATTTTTAACATATTCATGCATGAAAATATAGATTACCAAAGGCTCTGAGGCTAGTTTTTGGGAAAACTTATACAGGATCTTTATTTATTATCATGTAGATCTAATATTAAACAAATTAATATGAGATAACCTAGAACATTTTTCTAAAATTGAATTCAAAGAGAAATAATTAAAAGAATACTTACATTATACGAAGCGGAATGAATGATTCCTTCCTTCAGTTTCTCTAACCCTTCTATCCTTTCTGTCGCAGAGTATTACCAAGAAACTGATCGTTCTTCAATTTTCTTCACAGCCTTCCAAAGTATCCTTGGAATCACCTAGACTATAGTGGGAAATTCTAAACACATGATATAGATACAGAGAGAATAAGAGAAAGAAAAATAAGGCTTAGAAAATGACTTATGTTTAGAGAGAATCTAAAACCTATCAAAAACTTGTGTTTCAATTTGTCTAACTTATGTTTTCAACTCTCTCTTAACATTCCTTTTGTAGACACAATTAGGTCATTTATTTAATTAAAAAAATCAATAAAATCATAGCCAATTAACAACCCTAGGTTGAAATTATCATGGGCTTAAGGCCCGTGAAATTTCCCATTTGATTATAAGCCCATTGGACATAAAATCATGGCCTATATTATTTTCTATTGATTGAATTATTTAAATCCTTTATCAAATTAATTATTGATAATTTGTACCTTGATTTAAACTTATTTATTAATTTAGATACCAATTTATCTTAATTAATAAATCTGCCCTTATTTCTCTTTTGTTCTCTAAATTACATAGCTCTGTGAAACTATCAAAAATTGACCTGGTCAACTTTGATAATTATAATTGATAATTAAATCAATTAATTGAGACTATCTAGATGATTTTATCCAAGGTAAAGTGGGGACCACGGGCCTATGAAATCAAGCTCCGATAAGTTATCATAAATCTAACAAATAAATTTACTAACTTACTAATTCCTCGTGCTCCACTAAAGACTCGAAATTGCACTCTTTAATTCACAGAATGCTCTATAACAAATATAGATACGCTATTAATTATCCATTGTTACAACCATAATTGTCACGGAATCCTCTATAGATTGTCTACAATGAGATGGGACTAAAATACTGTTTTACCCCTCATTGTATTTTATCCTTAAAACACTTAGTTCCTTGTAAATGATATTTTAGTAAACTAATATTAATTACTGAAATGAGATCTCTATCATTTAGCACCTTGAACCAAACTAAAAGGATACCATCGTTTCACTTCTTCATCAAAAGCTATAGATGTTCATGTTTATGATTAACTCTCCGACTCAATTATACTACCTAGTTCCCAAGATGTAAGTATGGGCTAGTCCGTAGGGTAAGCTGGTAATGAACAAGTTAAAGAACTCAAATAATACAATCATTTATAATACTAACCACTCAGAATTGAGATTGAATTGACCTATGGTCAACTATATGATATGACTAGAATAGATAATAACGATATGTTTACTTATCCTATCAACTGTTAATATCGGTCTTGTCCAGTGTAATAAATACATCTGATCTTATGTACTTTTCTAATGTTCTAGAAAGAACATAACACTACAATGTGTAAGTAGATCATATTGTAGATTGGCAAGTCAGTGTAAATCTTGTGCACTGGCTAATCTTAGGACTAACTTATTTTGAACATATAATCATATTTATATTCCACAAATAATCATGAAAATAAAACATGTGAGCAAAGTGATTGACCAATTCAAAAAATAATTTATATTCTTTTATTGATAATAAATAAGATTACAAAGAAATTGGGTTTTAATTAAGTCATAAAACCCTAATGGGATCATGCTCAGAATGGCTAGGCGGCTGGGCCATGAATCTGACTTGGAAGACGAAGAAGTGGAGCCATGCACTCCTCATATTGTTGAGGCCCACTACCACAAGGTTTCAAAATGTCCACCATGCCACCCTATGATGGTGGCTGGGACCCCACAGACACTTGCCTAAGTTCAACAGATTAATGACAGTGCATCGCGTCTCTAATGACTTTAAATGTCATGTGTTCCCGATCACCCTGACGGTACCAGCAGATGAATGGTTCTAGAAGCTTCGACCAGGATTCGTTCAATCATGACATCAATTTTCACCTGCCTTCCGAAGACAATTCATAGGAGTTCAGAAGGTGAGCATCGAGGTCAATGCCTTGAATAACATAAAAAAAGGGCCCCTCGAGATTGTAGCGTCTCAGAATTTTACTTAGCTAGATAGTACTAGCTAGAAGTAGCTTGTAGTATTTTAGTTTTCCTGACGTTCATGCCCGGATGTAGTTGGAAAATCATAGAAATAGTTGTGGATTATACAAGTTTAACCTATAGTTCAGAAATCTTAATTTTAACATAAGGGTTGATTAATATAGCTGGTCCTAGAAATATTATTTATTATTACTTAAGGTTTAGATAGAATAATTAAGAACGTGACACTTGTCACAAGCGTGATTATTAAGGATTTAAGGATTTTTAGATGAATAAATTAATAAAATATAGATCTAGAAGCTATAGAACCTTCCAGCAGGTGTTAGGATCACATTTTACTCAGCCAAAGTTGTTTTTAACAAATTTCAAGTGTGTTGAAAATGTGCAAAAACATGTTTATAATATCAACGTATGTCGATATATCGCAGCTGCAGGGGCCAATATGTCGCTTAAGGTTGATACAGAAAATACGTCGACTTCGAACAAAAGAAGCAACGAAGGCTTGGGGCATAGGGGTGGTTGATATATTGCCTATAGGGGGCGATATATCGGCCCTTTGTGATGTTTTTGAAATTTCGTGGAACCGAATTAGAGACAGCCTTCAATAACTTAGATTTGCTCCTGAACGTTTCTGACCAAGTTTGGGGCATCTGTTGAACAAAAAATTCTAATGTTTTCAATTTATATTCATTTATTTAATCTTTTTAAAATGGGTTAGTTTCACTCCTTGAACTCTATAAATGGGATCTAGTACTCAGCCGTTTCATTCATCATTCAAGCATTCTTCAGAGCCTCCAAGCTGCTAAGTTTATTCTAGAGAGAAAACACTAGGGTTTTGGGTTTACAAGCTTTTCAATCTAAGCAATTCTAAACACTTAGGAAGTAAGATAGAGTGACATTTCGGTATTGAGGTGTAGATCAAATTCCTAGACTATCTGAGGTATTCTTATCCTCAAATTTAGTTCATTATAGTTCTTTTATTTTCTTTTAGATCCTACCTTGATTTTATGCCTTTTGGTTAGGTGTTTAAGTTTCTTAAAACTTAAGGTGTTTCAGTAAGTTTCTATCTTGATGGTTTAGATTTTCTTTTCATCTCCATTTCTTTAGAAACCCATGATTCTTACCGTTGGTTTTAAGAGTTTTCCAATCTCGTTCTTGTCTCCAATATCCTTGTTTTTAGTAAGGAAAATAAGTTATATTATATGTGTTATGATATGTTTGTATGATATGATATGTTATAGTGCTATGTTATATATATGTATATGAGTATGTTTTATGTTATAGTCACTTGGGTATTATAGTTGCTTAAATAGCAAATCAAATCCCAAGATTTTTATCGTTATTGTGGATTAGAGTTATGATTAAACCTGCCTTGATTAGTAGACCGAGGATCTAGATGGTTTATCATATACTATTTTGTGTTCTAACCTACCTCGATTAGTAGACTGAGGACCTAGATGGTTTTATCACATACTACGGTAATGAATTCATGGCTATTAATATTGTAGTCCTATGTTTATATGATATACATTTTTACGGTATATCTCTTTAAGTCTTAAGATTTATGTTATATTTTAGTAGATTTTCCTTGCTGGGCATTAGGCTCATTCCATTTATTTTAGATGGTGCAGGAAAATAAGCTTGGAAGGCAGGACAGATTCATGGCAGCTTTGGCATGTGTATTGGGGATTGACTAAATGGATGGACTGCTGGAAGATCGAGGGTGAAATTTATATTTTTTAGTATTTTTCCATTTATGTATTTATTTTCCACATTTAGTATTTGAACAAATACTTAAAGGTTTATGTTTCCTTTATGTTTTTATGTAATAATAATGGGATCCTGTATTTTTTATTTTTATAATAAAGTTCTATTATCTTATGTATGTATTCCAAAATAGTAGCTATGTCTTAGTAGTTTTTAATACTCCGAGGTCTTAGAATTAGTCAGGGCAATACAGTTTGTATCTGAGCCCATGGTGCATATGCATGAAGTTCTCCTTGATACACACGCAAAAGCTCCGGATCTAACCTCCAATGTAAGTGTTTATGTTATGAATAGTATGTTTATGTTAATAGCTAACGTTTTAGTCATTATCTTTTCAGTCATAATGAATGGAGCTTTGACCTATCTTGATATCTGAGCCACTAAGGCATTGAAAAGGATTAGAGAACCAAGGAATACAATAGGAGTGCTAGAAAGAATCACTCAAAGATTGATCAAATTTCACGAGGGGATAGTTGACCTTCAAACTACTAAGCAAATTATGATGAGAGCCATGGAACAATATGTCTTAGTAATTAGGCTTTTTAAGGATTTTCCTTTTGTAGTTTCGAAATTGGAAGAATTATGGGAGACTATGTGTTGACGGTAAGAACTCGTCAACGATTGATGGTTAGAAAACTTTAATCTCTATACTATAGGAAGCTATGAGTTAGATGGAAAGAACTCTAAACAACAGGAGAAAACTCAGACAAGCATGAGAACTAGAAGCATATATTTCCTAAGTTTCGTTTTCACATTCAGTTTTCCAACCCTTTAGCCCGAGGGGTTAGAACCTATTTATAAGGGGGGCTCTATTGGCCCTGGATACAAACAAGTCCCGGACCACAGGTACGTACATAGGTACTCTGATAAAGTAGTGGCTCAGGGCGTAGTGGTGTCTACCCTGATGGTGTCAGAGTCGTGGCCTTGGACATAGTACTGTCGGCTCTGGCGCATGGTCGGGGGTGTCCAAGTGGTCTCACCACTCTTCGTACAGGTCCGTACCGCCACTACTCCTCAGACGCAGATCATAGGGTCGTGCCTCTGTTCTCTCCATAACCGTACACCCCGTGTCAGCGCACGTGTTCCGTACTCGGTGGTCCTCATCAATTCCCGTTCAATGCTCCATGTTCATTAGGCATATCAACAAGATTCCCCTAAGTGATCTCATGCCTGTGCCAAGGAGGTTTCATCCCATGCATGTCCTCAACACAGCCCTCGCCCTCGCATAGCGAGGCTGACATTCTTCCTCCGAGGTGCAGCGTCGCGAGGCTAGGAGCACGGACACCTCAACACGGCCCTCACCCTCGTATAGCGAGGGTTCCTCGCATGGCGAGGCTGCCTCTCCTCCTTCCAAGTGCAGCATCGCGAGGCTAGGAACACAGATACCTCAACACAGCCCTCACCCTCGCATAGCGAGGCTGACATTCTTCCTCCGAGGTGCAGCGTCGCGAGGCTAGGAGCACGGACACCTCAACACAGCCCTCACCCTCGCATAGCGAGGGTTCCTCGCATGGCGAGGCTGACATTCTTCCTCCGAGTGTGGCCGAGGCTTGATGCCTGATGGAACGGGGCGCATGCGGACGACCAGTTGGGGACCCTCGCATAGTGAGGGTGAAGTTCGGATGGGCAAGTGGCCGAGGGCCCTCGCCTAGTGAAGGTGTCTCGTAGTATAGAGCTTCATCCGTGAATAAAATTCTCAAGGAGAAATTTCCACATTTACACTTCCCCCCGAGTCTATAAGTACACTTTTAAGTGTGTTTGTAGACTCTCTCCACTTCTTTTGCTTGACGTGCACGGCCAATCTTGGGGGATTTTGCCTTGGCAATTTTTCTAACGCCTTTTGAAGAAGCATGAGGTGAGGCTTGGGGTTGTGTTTCTATTTTTAGTGTCCAAAGAAACACAAAAGTCACCCAACACTTGAGGGAATCCATGAGAGATCCTAAGATTGCATAAGGACCAATCATCCTCCATCGCGGATCCCAAGGTTACCCATACTCTTGATCTCCACCACTTATAGGGAAATAGATCCAAGGGCTAGGGAGCATTGACTTTCCCTATAAATACTCCAAGGCTTGAAACCACTTCTCTACACAAAAACTTGCTTAGCCTAGTGGTATTCCCTCTAAGCCTCTTCCAAGAGCTCCAAGGTTCTATTCTCAATAGAAGCATTTTTGAGGTATCCCTTCTTTTATTTCCGTTCTCCTTTCTTTCTCTTTTTTTTTTTTTTTTTTGTTTTTAAATTTTTTCTTTTTTCTTTTTAGCTTCGTGGTGAAGCTGGGCATTACCTCGCTCCTACGATCTTGCTCCTGCTCCTTTGTAAGTCTGTCCTTGCGTCCCCTCAGTTTCGTATCCCCACAGGTATGTCTCCTTCATCTCTTCTCCCTTTTGTTTTGCATTGATTATACGAGAGTAAGATTGATGGTTGCATGACACTCAACCTTCAGAGTTTAGCATTTTCTTCGCATAGCCTTTCCAGTACCCATACACCGGCCCTTTTCTTATACCCTCACACTCGTGTTGTAGATATTGAGTCGCCCTTATGCGCACACGCCCTCGAGTCTTAGCTTGTCCATGGCGCCTAGGCGATGTCCCGAAGGTCCGTCTAATGTTGAATTTATTGAGTTGTCCTCCTCCGACTCGGAGGTCGACGCATGTAAACCTTCTAACCGCGGGGGTGTGCGAGCGCTCTACCTCAGGAGATTATCTTACCTTAGACATAAGGCGTACTTCCTAGAGAGGGAGCTAGAATCCCATCCCGGGGACGCGGGTTCTGATCTCTTCCCCCGGCAAGCGACTTACATTTCCCAGCTACAATCCACCCTCCAGGATTGCCTTTCCGAAATTGCTTGCCTAGAAGAAAACTTGCCCCCCGAGCCCTTTTCCTTCTGTCGTGACGAGTCTCCTGATTACGTGGATTCCTCCTTTGAAGGAGGTGGACATGAATTGGTTGAGCCAGAGTTCCTTTCCATGGTGCCGCCCGCGTTCCCTCTCCTATCCCCTGTCTTGCGCCCTAGGGTTAAGCAAAGAGCTGGTAGACATAGGACATGTGGGGGATCTTCTAGGACCCTAAGAAAGTCGGTTGCTCATAAATTGCCTTACTTTGTCCATGTACCCAAGATGCCGAAGAGAGTCTTGGACACTTCTGATGAAGTTGGAAGGTCTACCGTTACCCTGAAGAAATTGGGCAACATGCTGAAAGCCCATAAGTTACCCCTGAACCTCAAGTTTGTTATACCAGAGCGCAAGGAACGCGCGTCTGCACCACAAAAGGGATTCGTGGTGTTTAGCAATGCCATAATCCGATCTGGTGGAGCTTTGCCCCTCCACTCTTTCTTCATCAAAGTGCTGGACTACTTTGAATTGGCACCACTACAATTGTCCCCCAACTCCTGGGTGATGCTCAGCTGTTTGTATGTGTTGTACCATCAGGTGTACTCTAGGGGGCCTTCCACAAGTGAGGTTCATTACTTCTTCACCCTGAGGGAGAATACATCAGCCCCCGGGTTCTACCAGCTCCAGAAAGCCGCGGCCCTTAAAGGGAGTTCCCTTTTGGAGGGATCTATTTCCAATAGGGGGGCTTGGAAGTCAGACTACTTCTATACTTATAGTGGGCAGACCCGATACTCTAACTTCAATGCCCCACGTAAGGCTATCATCACTTTGATCCCATATACCAGAAATTTCTCTTATTAATCGACCTCTTTTTTTATAGTTCTTGTAACTGTGGTAATTTCCTTTCGTTCGATGGCAGGTCTCTTAGGGGTCGTCGGTCCTAATCTGAAACGGGCAGCTCATGACCGGGTAATACAAATCCTGGCTATGCCGAAGGAACGCAAACAAGCCAGCGCCCTTTTCATGGAGAGCAATCTCCACTTATGTGGGCTGCTGACCCCGGACCAGAAAGTTACCTTATGCTCCATTTCCCCTGAATCTGAGGATCCACGCCCCGCGTCACCCGACTCTGTTGATTTACCCCCAGCGGCACCCGTACTTGAGAGTCCGTGGGTATATGGTCACGATGAAAGGAATTATGATGAAGCAGCCGATAGGGATTACGTCTATTCCCCGGGTGACCATATGGATGTTGAGGAGACCGTGGTGTCTGAGAACTACTCCTGCTTGTACTCTGTTGCTGGCAGGGCTAAGGGTGTAGCTGATGACGGTCATACTGGCGGTGCTACCTCTCGGATGTCGCCGTTAACGCCTGGCGGTGAGTTTGCCTTTGACGCCCCTGCCCCCTTGCCCCCCTATGCCTAGGAGGAATTTTGTCATTCCCTCTTTTGATGGGGTTCCTTCACCCCCGAGGGAGCATTCCAGGTGGGCATCCACAGGCGTCTCTTTACCCCAGGAGACGACCTCGCACTCTTCTGCTCCTCACCCTACTGTGGACGGGTCAGGGCCTTCTCGGTCCCCATCCTTGCCAAAACGGGCCTCGACAAGCACTCGCGCCTCCCCCGGCTCAGCTTATGTTTCTATTCCCGAAGATCATCCCTTGGCGAGCCAATATGGGGAAGCCATGAGCCATCACTTGGGAAACTTTCCTGAGGGTGAATGGGGGACGCTGCACGATGTTCCCGAGGCTGAGCTAGAGAATGCCTATATGCGAGCCTCCTTGCAGGTAACTGTCGCGATACTTGGTTTATTAATTTATGATAGCCACATAAATACCTTTTATATTACTTCTGGTGTATCATCTGACCCCTAAGGCTTTGTTTCATATCTTCGTCCTCACTCAGGCCTCTATTTTGAACCATCGGCTGCTTGCCTCCCACTTTTCATCGGCTCAACGGTTGCAACACGAGCTTGAGGAGGCGCTGAGGAACCTTTCGGTGGCCCAGACTGCGAAGGATGCCTTGTCCAGCCAACTAGCCGAGATGGTATGCCAGAGGGATACCGCCTTGACCCGAACTGCCTCAACCTCTCAGAGCAACATTCAGTTGGAGGCTACCATCCAAACTCTTAACGGGAGGATCGCTGTGCTTGAGGCTGAGCTTGTGAACGTGGAGGATCGCATAATCGGGAAAACGTTGCATGCTGTTTGGAGGACTAACCCCACCGTTGACCTTTCTCCTTTCGGGGACCATGCCGTCGAGAAGATTTCTGAGTGGAAAGATCACGGTGGAGATTCGTAGAACCCCTTGTACTATGTCTATGTATGCTTTTGTTATGTAATCCCTTGTACCATTTCTTCTCTCTTTTTTTTGTCAAATTTAAGGGGCTCTGATGAGTCCCTCTTATCACTGTTGTTCATGGATTACATTTTTTTTTTATTTGATGGAGATAACCTTTCTGGTGCACCTTGGTTATACTTGTAAGGACACTTTAACCCGTTGGGCTGTTGGGGTCCTTTTATATTCTTTGCGCGCGCTTGTTACTTTTTGCGAGAAGCGTCCTTCTCGTCCTTATACATAGTACTATTTTTTTTCCAAGGGTCCCTTGTAAGACCCTTTTTGGGCTAGCCGGCTTAAAGGCCGATCTAGACTTATTGGGTGATTCCCTCCTTACAGCCTCACCTCTTGGGGTGTCGGCCTTTCGTCGGAGGTCATCCTTTTGAACCAATCCCTCGATATTCATAAGGGTAGCTAATCCTTGTGAATATAAGAGACAATTTTTTTTTTTTGTTTACTTTTGTCGTCCTGCCCCCCAAGTACCTGGTGAGATTTATCTCGGCGGGGACTTTAGTTGATATTCGCATAAAGAAATAAGTTACACACGAAGTGGAAGACAGTTTCATTCATGGTAGTCGGATTACAACGATATATAGATAGGTAAAAGGCTTACATCTACTTGGGAGGTTATCTAGGTAACCTCTTTGATTCTTATCTACTAAAATAGCATAACCTGCAACAAACTAAGCATAGCTACTACTTGTACCAGGCGTGGGAGCCTCATTGCTATTCTTACCTGGTTGGGCCTTTCGTGATTCTGGGGTCTTGTCCCTGTGGGTTTGTACCTCCGTGCATCACCATCGCTGTTGGTTCTGATGGCTTCTCTGACTTGTGAAGGGAGGTGTTATAACACTCCCTCGCCTCTCTTTGTTCTCCCTTCATACTCGCTACCCCACCAGGAGTTGGGAACTTGACGGTGAGGTGGTATATTGAAGTGATTGCTTTCAATTCTCTTAGGAATGGTCTCCCCAATACCGCATTGAAAGCAGAGGCGCAATCTACTACGACGAAGTTTGCTATGATCGTGGTTTGTCGGGGTTGTTCACCCATAGTGAGTGCTAATTCGATCACCCCTAAAGGTTGTATCGAGTCCCCTGCGAACCCGTATAGGGAGGATTGACAAGGCTTCAAGTGCCTGATGCCCAAACCCATCTTTTCCAGGGCGGGGCGATATAAGATGTCCACAGAACTTCCATTGTCTACGAGGACTCGATGCACCCGCCGGTTGACCAACTGAACTGTCAACACCAGCGGATCATTGTGGGGGAAGTGTACCCCCCGCGCGTCCTCCTCAGTGAAAGTGATCGAGTCATTTTCTCCCTTGAAGCTCTTTGGGGGTCGTTGTTCCAAACTCATAACGCAGGGTGGTGGACTTCGCCTGGCTTCTCTAGCATACCGATCTCGTCCTTTCCGGGAATCTCCCCCAAGCCCTGGACCTCCAAAAATAGTTCTCACTTCTCCCTGTATCTCTGGAGCTTCTCTATGCGTCCTAGATAACACTGGTTCGTCCTCCGTTTTCAGCCTTTCCTTCCTGACATACCGACCTAGGTGCCCCCTGCGGATGAGTTCCTCAATTTCTTCTTTCAGGTGGATACATTCTGCTGTGGTGTGACCAATATCCTTGTGGTATTGGCAGTACCTATTGGGATCTCTCTGGGACCGATCCTTCCTCATTGGTGGGGGCTTCTTGAAGGGAACCCGCTTCTCGTTGGTGATGTAGATATGCTCCCTTGTATCCGTCAGGTCCGTATAGAAAGTATAAGCTGTTTGCCTATGGTCGCTTCCCCGCTTGGGTTTTCTATGTTGATCATCCCTCGATCCTTCGTATGCCCTCTTCTTCTTCGCACCATTCGACCCTTCATTGGTTGGGGGCTGTGTAGGGGACTCGCCCATTCCCGCCTTTAAGTTCGCGTGACCATCCTCTACACGAATATACTTCTGCGCTCTCTCGTAGAAGTCATCTAGATCTGTGACTTCCCTCTTGAGCATATTATCCCACAACTTGCTTCCCGGAAGCACCCCGACGGTGATGGCCATTTTTAACTCTCTGCGGGTCAGGCTCCCCACTTTGGCTGCTTCCATATTGAACCTATGGATATAGTTTTTTAGGCTGTCATTTTCGCCCTGTTTTACATTGGCTAGGCTAGTCCCTGGCATTGTATAATCACGCACGGCATGATGCTGCTGGAGAAATTCGTCTGAAAATTGTTGCCAAGACCTGACAGACCCCGGTCGAAGTCTCTTAAACCATTTGTATGCGGGCCCTTTCAACGTGACTGCGAAACAGTGGCATCTAGCCCCGCTACTTATCCCCCTCAGCTTCATTAAGTCATTGAATGCGTCTAGATGGTACTTGGGGTCGGTGCTTCCTTCATACGGGGTCATATAAGGCTCCTTGAAGTTGGCTGGGAGTCGAATGGCTTGGATCTCTTTGGTGAAAGGAGATTCATAGTCGAACTCTTCCTCAAGGCTCTGCCCTCCAGACACGGTGACAATCTTACTCCGCAGGCTCTTCATCTCCGTATCGAGGTCTTGCCTCCTCTTCTTCAGGGAGTCCCTCAACATGGACGGGTTGACATCTTCCTTTCCTTTGCCGTCCCGGGGGACAGTAGGAGGGGTAGTTCTCTTATTCGCCCTCTTCTTGTTGAGCTCCTCTCATAGGTCTAAGGGCGTCCTCTTTGAGGTGACCTCGACGTCGTTGCGAGAGCCACCATTGTTCCCTTGCTTTGGCTCCTGGGGTGGCCTCGATGGTCTAGGATGCTCTTGTGGCTTTTCCCTGGGGGTGTTACTGGTGGAGTGTCTGGTCCTTCCGCGTCTACTGGGACAGTGGTTTCCCGACCCTTCTCTTTCCTCTTGGGCAGGGTCACGTTCGACTTACCTAGCAACAGGCCATTCAGCACCTCCTGCATGTTCTCCAGGGTAGTCTCCAGTCTTTAGTTTTTACGGTGCAGTTCACGAATCTCCTCTTCATAGAAACGAGATTTAGAACTCGAGCTCACGGAATGGACCCGGGGTTGCTTATCGCGTCTGTGCGTTGAGGGGCCCGGGTCTTGCCGGCCGGAGTTCGGTACCTTCGGTGGTTTGGGAGGAGGGAACTCGTTGGCGTTCCCGGGTGGTGCAGTAGTTGTCCTTGGAGGATTCTCACCGGGCGGGATGGCCGGAGACGAGGCCTCCTTGTCATTCTGGTGAACCTCAGGGTCCCTTGGGGGGTCTACGTCTTGGGGTGGAGGTGGATCCTTCATGGAGGCCTTCGGCTGGACTCCGGTAAGGTGGACCTCCACCTCTCGAGGCTCCTTGAGACGCTTCGAACGTCTCGGCATTTTTCCTTGCCGGAAGTAATGGCAGAACAGTAGCTTGGTGCTTACGTTCCCACAGACGGCGCCAAACAGTTGACGGTAAGAACTCGTCAACGATTGATGGTTAGAAAACTTTAATCTCTATACTATAGGAAGCTATGAGTTAGATGGAAAGAACTCTAAACAACAGGAGAAAACTCAGACAAGCATGAGAACTAGAAGCATATATTTCATAAGTTTCGTTTTCACATTCAGTTTTCCAACACTTTAGCCCGAGGGGTTGGAGCCTATTTATAAGGGGGGCTCTATTGGCCCTGGATACAAACAAGTCCCGGACCACAGGTACGTACATAGGTACTCTGATAAAGTAGTGGCTCAGGGCGTAGTGGTGTCTACCCTGATGGTGTCAGAGTCGTGGCCTTGGACATAGTACTGTCGGCTCTGGCGCATGGTCGGGGGTGTCCAAGTGGTCTCACCACTCTTCGTACAGGTCCGTACCGCCACTACTCCTCAGACACAGATCATAGGGTCGTGCCTCTGTTCTCTCCATAACCGTACACCCGTGTCAGCGCACGTGTTCCGTACTCGGTGGTCCTCATCAATTCCCGTTCAATGCTCCATGTTCGTTAGGCAGATCAACAAGATTCCCCTAAGTGATCTCATGCCTGTGCCAAGGAGGCTTCATCCCATGCATGTCCTCAACACAGCCCTCACCCTCGCATAGCGAGGGTCCCTCGCATAGCGAGGCTGACATTCTTCCTCCGAGGTGCAGCGTCGCGAGGCTAGGAGCACGGACACCTCAACACGGCCCTCACCCTCGTATAGCGAGGGTTCCTCGCATGGCGAGGCTGCCTCTCCTCCTTCCAAGTGCAGCGTCACGAGGCTAGGAACACGGATACCTCAACACAGCCCTCACCCTCGCATAGCGAGGCTGACATTCTTCCTCCGAGGTGCACCGTCGCGAGGCTAGGAGCACGGACACCTCAACACAGCCCTCACCCTCGCATAGCGAGGGTTCCTCGCATGGCGAGGCTGACATTCTTCCTCCGAGTGTGGCCGAGGCTTGATGCCTGATGGAACGGGGCGCATGCGGACGACCAGTTGGGGACCCTCGCATAGCGAGGGTGAAGTTCGGATGGGCAAGTGGCCGAGGGCCCTCGCCTAGTGAAGGTGTCTCGTAGTATAGAGCTTCATCCGTGAATAAAATTCTCAAGGAGAAATTTCCACATTTACACTATGGATGATGAAGATGATTTACCGGTTGCCATGAGATATTATTTTCTTATACTTTGGTTTACCTCTAAGTTTGAGTTCCAATTCACTAATGAACAAAAGCATAATATCTTAATGAACATTCCCCGAGGTAGTTTCGAGGCTCATAGTAATGATGTTTATGAGGAAATAAATGATGATATTTTAGATGAAGGGTCAGATGTAAAGGATCTTGATTTTTAGAAATTTTACCCTACATTATTAATAGTATAATTTCTTTAGTTATTTTTTTTTTTGTGATTGTGATTAGTGAAAATATTTTTTTTCTAAATGAATATAATTGTTATTTTTGAATGTCATGTATGAGTTCGATTTTTTCAACAATCATAATAAATTTAGAACAAATTCAATAAATAATGACTGAGTTCAGTGAGGGTGGATACAATTCAATTGACCGGGTTCTGTATTGAGAGTTTAGGGGGCCATAGTAGTGGGAACAATTTTACTGATCCCAGCCCTCCCTCAATATGGTTAACTTTGGAACAGTGACAAGTTTCGTACCTCAGAATTAAGTCATATAGGATGGTTAGAAACATAATTAGGAAATAATAAAGATGGCTTAAAGTTCTATGTATAGAAACACACCCTAATTTATAAAAAAAGCTTACATAATTTTTCATAAGAAATCATAATTGATAGGTTCGAGTTATGTATGCTTAGACTAAGTTTTTTCTTAGAACCTATTAGAGTAAGTTGTAACGTGTATTCTCATATGTTAGAGCTTTGTTTAAGATGTCACTAGAAGGTCTGCACGCACGAATGGCAATGCCCCCAGCACCGCCAACGAGACTAAAGAGGCCTCTCCAGTCTGAAGAAGAGGAACGCGTGCTACTACTACTGCTGCTACCAATAGAAATGCACCACCTCCTGTGGACAACAATGCTGAAATTATCTGATTACGGTAACAACTAGAAGAACTGCTACAACAACAACAACAACAACAGCCTCAGCTACAGCCTCAGTCGCAACCTCAGCCAGTGGCTCAAGCACTCCAGCAAGTAGGATATCGGTATAGAGGATGGCCGGTGGAAAACTATGCGCCTTATCCAGCTCAGTACATAGAGCCAATCTATGAGTGTTTACGTAAGCATCATGCTCCAAAATTTGAAGGGAGAACCGACCCCTTTGAGGTGGAAGAATGGCTCACGAATGTAGAGCCTATTCTAGCACACATGAACCTCGGCAATGCAAATCGCATATCTTGCGTTTCTTCTCTTCTGGAAAAGGATGCTAGAATCTGGTGGGATTTAGTGCAACAAACTCATGATGTCGCCACCATGACTTGGACTAGATTTGTGGAGTTTTTTCACAAAAAGTATTACAACTCAGCTTTTATCACTACGAGGGTGGAAGAGTTTTCCAGTCAAAAGTATGGCAATTTAACGGTAGTCGAGTACACTCGAAAATTTGGTCGTCTAACAAAGTTTTTTACCAAAGTTAGTTCCAACCAATTTCTTGAGGGTTACCAAGTTCACCAGGGGACTCAAACCCAAGATTGAGTTAGGTGTCAAGCTGGAAAACCCTGGAACCACTTCTTACGCCAATGTCCTAGAAACGGCTATAGAAGTGGAAAGGCTCCAATCAAATGTTAGTAAAGAGGAGGCAAGCAAGTCTGAACTCAGGCAGCAAAATCAGACAAAAAATGGTAGAAACAACAACAACCACCAGCATGGCAATAATGGGCATAAAAGAAAGCATCTTGATAGTATGCAAGCCGGCAGTGACAAAAGAGCACAAAATAACAACAGTAATAATAGGTTAGGTTATGTAGAATACCCTTAGTGCTCCAAGTGTCAGGAAAGACATCCTGGGGAGTGTCGAGCAAATAACAAAGGTTGTTTCAATTGAGGCCAGGAAGGTCATCGGAAAAAGGAATGTGCGCAGCTCAAACAAGAAGAAAATAGGGACAACAAGATCGTTCTAGCCAAAGTCTTTGCCTTGACCCAGGGAGAAGCCGAAGCTAGTAACAAAGTGGTCACAGGTCAGCTTCCTATCCTCGATAATATATGTTCAGTATTGTTTGATTCAGGAGCAACACACTCGTATATCTCGTTAGGAGTGATAAAAAAAATTAGACAAACATTGTGAAATATTTCGAACTAGGTATGTTATGGAATTGCCTTTAGGCGAAGTAGTTCTATCATCTTGAATAGTACGATGAGTACCAATCAAAATTGAGGAGATGGAACTAGAAGGAGACATGATAGAGCTAGAGATCAAGGACTTCGATGTAATACTGGGCATGGACTGGCTAACAAGGCATGGCACAACCATCGACTGTAGACGTAAGCAAGTAACATTCGAAACTCTTGACGGTCAGAAATTATGTTTCATGAGAAAGGTTTCAGGACTACAAACACTGCTTATGTCAACTCTCAAAGCTCAAAGGATGATAGAGAAAGGGCTTCATGCATTCTTAGCAAGCGTCATGGATGTGGCACAGAAGGTTGGAGACATCCACATTATAAAGGAATTTCCAGAGATATTTCCTAACGACTTGCTAAGGTTACTGCCTACTCGGGATATTGACTTCACAATCGAACTAGTACCAGGAACCGAGCCTATCTCAAGGGCACCATACCAGATGGAATCTACCGAACTCAACGAGTTGAAAACATAGTTGCAAGAACTCTTAGACTTGGGTTTCATCAGACCAAGCCATTCTCCATGGCGAGCACCTGTTCTGTTTGTGAAGAAGAAGGATGGAAGCATGCAGATGTGTATCGATTACCGCGAGCTGAACAATGTGAAAATTAAGAACAAGTACCCGCAACCCCAGATCGATGACCTATTTGATCAACTCCGAGGCGTGACTATATTTTCAAAGATTTATCTATGGTCCGATTATCACCAGCTCAAGGTACGGAAAGAGGATATACCAAATACAACTTTTAGAACTCGATATGGACATTATGAGTTTCTAGTTATGTCTTTTAATCTTACCAACACTCCAGCCACATTTATGGACTAAATGAATCGGGTCTTCAAGGATTACTTCGACAAATTCGTCGTAGTGTTCATTGACGATATTTTGGTATACTCCAAGGATGAAGTCGAGCATGAGGAACATTTAAGACTCACCATGCTACGACTAAAGAAGCATCAACTTTACGACAAGTTCAAGAAATGTGAATTTTGGCACAAGTGGCGTTCCTCGGCCATATCGTATTCAAGGATGGAGTCGCAGTATACTCGACTAAGGTAGAGGCTGTGAAGGATTGGCCAAGACCTAAGAATGCGTCAGAGGTTATAAGTTTTCTTGGGCTAGCAGGCTATTATCAGAGATTTGTAGAAGGCATTTCTAAGATAGCCACTCCGCTTACCAACCTGACCCAGAAACAACAAAAGTTCAACTAGACGGATAGACGTCAAGAGAGCTTCCAATTGCTCAAAGATAAGTTATGTTCAGCACCAGTACTTTGTGTACCGACACCCAACGACAAGTTTGTAGTATACCGTGATGTGTCAAAGCAAGGGTTAGGTTGTGTGCTAATGCAAAATGACAAAGTGATAGCCTACGCCTCAAGGCAGCTGAAGGAATACGAGCAACGCTGTCCAACACATGATATGGAGTTGACAGCGGTGTTCTTCGCATTGAAAATCTGGCAGCACTATCTTTATGGAGAATGGTGTGAGATTTATGCAGACCACAAAACCTTAAAAGATTTCTTCACACAGAAAGAGCTCAACATGAGGTAGCGTAAGTGGTTAGAACTAGTAAAGGATTATGACTACGAAATCCTATACCACCCAGGAAAAGTGAATGTAGTTGCAGATGCGTTAAGTCGGAAGAGTTATGGAAATCTGGTAGCATTATCTGGAATAGAAAAGTCGCTTCAGCAGAAGCTGATTAATGCCGAAATAGAACTAGTCAGGGGTCAACTGGCTAAGTTTGCCATCCAGTCAAATTTATTAGAAGTTATACGGATCGGGGAAGGGCATGATGACACGTTACTATCGTATATGGCTACAGTCAAAGAAGGCAAGACTATAGATTTCTCTATATTAGGATAGGGGTTCTTGAGATATAAGAAGATTTTAGAATAGGAACACACTACCCCATACTTAGTTTACTTGGGGTCGACCAAGATGACTCACGACCTTAAGGCACTATATTGGTGGTCAGGAATGAAGAAAGACCTGGCAGAATATGTGTCCAAATGCCTTATATGCCAGCAAGTGAAAGTGGAACATCAGCGACTTGCAGGCTTATTGCAACCGCTTAGTATTCTAGAATGGAAGTGGGAAGACATAGCCATGGACTTCGTGACAAGATTTCCATGAACAAATAAGCAACACGAATCGACTAGGGTTGTGGTAGATAGACTCATCAAGTCAGCTCACTTTCTGCCTGTCAAGACTACGTACACTGTTGATTAGTACACAGACATTTATGTTCGAGAAATCCCTAAGACCATAGAATCTGATAGAGGATCGATGTTTACATCGAGATTTTTGGGGAAGTTAGCAGCAAGCCATGGGTAACAAGCTAAGTCTCATTACGGAATTTCATCCTCAGAATGACGGTCAGTTCGAGCATACTATCATATTTTAGAAGATATGTTGCGCGCTTGTGTACTAGACTTCGGAGGATTGTGGAGTAAGTATTTTCCACTTATAGAGTTCTCCTACAATAATAGTTACCAGGCAACGATCGGTATGGCACTCTATGAGTTACTTTATGGAAGGAAGTGCCGATCGTCGTTACATTGGGATGAGGTAGGAGAAAGACAACTTCTTGGAATTAAAGCTGTTAAAGAGGCTCAGGACGCAGTGGAGCTGATTAGAAAACGTATGCTCACTGCTCATAGTCGAGAAAAGAGTTATGCGGATGCCAAGCGGCGAGATGTGGAATTCAAAGTCGGAGATCAAGTCTTTTTATGTATATCTCCAATAAAAGGAGTGAAGCGGTTTAGGAAGAAAGGAACAATTAGTCCCCGTTTTATAGATCCTTTTGAGATATTGGACAAGGTGGCAACATTAGCATATAGATTAGCCCTACCGCCACCTCTAGAAGATAACCACAATGTGTTTCACATCTCAACGCTGTGTAGATATGTGTCAGACCCATCTCACGTACTCAAGTACAATACATTAGCACTCCAGAAAGACCTAAGTTATGAGGAACGACCAATTACCATCCTAGAGAAGGGGATGGAGGTATTACGGTCTAAGAGTATTCCGATAGTCAAGGTCCTATGGAGTAATAGTTCAGAATGGGAGGCAACATGGGAGTTGGAGGAAGACATCCTAGCATTTTATCCTGAATTGTTTGGTAAGTAAATTTCGTGGAAGAAATTCTTTTAAGTAGGGGAGAATTGTAACGTCTCAGAATTTTACTTAGCTAGATAGTAGTAGCTAGTAGTATTTAGTTTTCGTGATTATTGATTCAAGCCCAGATTTAGTTGGAAACTCATTGAAATTGTTATGGATTTTTGAAGTTCAACCTAAAATATAGAAATATTAATTTTAACAAAACGTTTGATTAATATAGTTGGACCCAGAAATATTATTTATTATTACTTAAGGTTTAGATAGAATAATTAAGAACGTGACACTTGTCACATGCATGATTATTAAGGATTTAAGGATTTTTAGATGAATAAATTAATAAAAGATAGAACTAGAAGCTCTAGAACCTTCCAACAGGTGTTAGGATCACATTTTACTCAGTCAAAGTTGTTTTAACAAATTTCAAGTGTGCTAAAAATGTGCAAAAACATGTTTAAAATATCAACGTATGCGGATATATCGCAGCTATAGGGACCGATATGTCGCTTAAGGTTGATACGGCAAACACGTCAACTTCGCACAAAAGAAACCACGAAGGATCGGGGCATAGGGGTGGGTGATATATCACCTATAGGGGCGATATATCGGCCCATTGTGATGTTTTTGAAATTTCATGGAACCAAATTAGAAACAGCCCTCAACAACTTAGATTTACTCCTGAACGTTTTTGGCCGATTTCTGGGCATTTGTTGAACCAAAAATTCAAATTTATTCAATTTATATTCATTTATTTATTCTTTTTAGAAGGGGTTAGTTTCACTCCTTGAACTCTATAAATAGGACCTAGTACTCAGCCATTTCATTCATCATTCAAGCATTCTTCAGAGCCTCCAAGCTACTAAGTTTATTCTAGAGAGAAAACACTAGGGTTTTCGGATTACAAGCTTTTCAATCTATGCTTTTCTAAACACTTGGGAAGTAAGATAGAGTAACATTTTGGTATTAAGGTGTAGATCAAAGTCCTAGACTATCCAAGGTACTCTTATCCTTAGATTTAGTTCATTATAGTTCTTTTATTTTCTTTCATTTTCTTTTAGATCCTAACTTGATTTTATGGCTTTTGGTTAGGTGTTTAAGTTTATTGAAACTTAAGGTTTTTCCGTAAGTTTCTATCTTGATGGTTTAGATCTCCTTTTCATCTCCATTTCATTAGAACCTCATGATTCTTACTGTTGGTTTTAGGAGTTTTCCAATCCCATTCTTGTCTCCAATATCCCAGTTTTTGGTAAGGAAAATAGGTTAGATTATATGTGTTATGATATGTTTGTATGATATGATATGTTATAGTGCTATGTTATATATATGTATATGAGTATGTTTTATGTTATAGTCACTTGGGTATTATAGTTGCTTAGATAGCAAATCAAATCCCAAGATTTTTATCATTATCGTGTATTAGAGTTATGATTAAACCTACCTCGATTAGTAGACCAAGGACCTAGACGGTTGATCATATACTATTTTGTGATCTAACCTACCTCAATTAGTAGACTGAGGACCTAGATGGTTTAATCACATACTACGGTAATGATTTAATGGCCATTAATATTGTAGTCCTATGTTTATATGATATACACTTTTACGTAATATGTTTTATAGTATATGTTTTTAAGTCTTATGATTTAGGTTATGTTTTAGTTGATTTTCCTTGTTGGGCATTAGGCTCATTCCTTTTATTTTAGATGGTGCAGGAAAATAAGCTTGGAAGGGGAGACCGATTCATGGCAGCTTTGGCATGTGTATTGGGGATGGACTGCTGGAAGATCGAGGATGAAGTTTATATTTTTGAGTTTTTTCCAATTTATGTATATATTTTCCGCATTTAGTATTTGAACAAATACTTAAATGTTTATGTTTTCTTTATGTTTTTATGTATTAACAATGGGATCCTGTATTTTGTATTTTTATAATAAAGTTCTATTATCCTTTGTATGTATTCAAAAATAGTAGTTGTGTCTTAGTAGTTTTTAATGGTTTGAGCCCTTAGAATTAGTCGGGGCGTTACAAAGACTCTCAAGGAATACATCAAATACTTCAAGGAGGAAGCGACGAGAACCAAGAGAGTTAATGATGGCCAGCAATTGATGGCCTTACAGGCTAGCAACCACGCGGGGTCCTTGCTTTGGGATGACCTCCAGCGGAGGGGATGCCGATGACTTCATCCATGGAGCACAAGCATATATCAGCTAAGAGGATGCCCAAATTGGTGCGTTCGGACTACCCGCCGCTTTCCCTACTTCAACCACGCATGGCCCCGTGGCTTCGGGAATCTAATATTCCCTTTATGCTCCCGTCCAACTAGGCTTGTGGAGAATCCAACCCAACCAAAGTGTTCTGCCTTCTGACTTTAGCGCCATGCCCACTCTTGGATTCAGTATGGCTCTAGCAGGATACGGGGCGATGCCCACTAGATACAATGCTTTTTCAGCCTGCATTCAGTGTTGAAGTTGGTTCTCCATCCCAACCTGCTGAATCCAGTCAAGCTCCCGGCAGTAGTAGACGCTGGGGGAGGGGAAGGGCAGGAGGCCTAAGGGAAAAGGAACCGCACAGGCATAGTAGGGAGCTACCTCTGGCAAGAAGTATGTCTAGCAATACTCTGAGTATACTGACTTGGTAAATTCCCGAGAAAATATCTTCGTGGCCACACAGGTTCACTATTTGAAGCCGCAACGCATTTGGAGAGACAAGGAAAGGCGAGACCCTGAAAAATTTTGTCGTTTACACAATGACATAGGGCACCACACCAATGAGTGCCACCAACTCAAGGATGAGATCGAGACATCATCAAGCTGGGACATATCAACTAATATGCTAAGGGTGGAGCGTGTCAGGCACAACCCCTCATGGCTAGACCGCTTGTGCCACTTGTTACTTTGCAGGTTCCAGCAGTTTCTCATGTGGTCCAACAACATCCAGTGGCCCAAGGACCCCCTTCGGTGAACGGGTGAGTAGGAACCATCTCGGGAGGGCCTCACTTGGGTGGTGCCTCCCAAAGCTCACAGAACAGGTATGCGGAAGTTTTTAATCACGATGATAAGGTGATGGCTTTGGCTCAGTTGCCTGCTCAAATGCCCCGAATGACTGACCAAGTCATAACATTCTCTGAAGACGATGCTCGGAGAATGCATTTCTCGCACCATGACCCGTTGGTAATTGAGAGCCAAATCTAAAAAAAAATGGTGGTCTTGATTATAGTAGATAAAGGGAGTTCGACGAACATCCTATTTAAATCAGCCTTCGAGAAAATAGGGCTTACCTTGGCAGACTTGTCCCCGTGTGCCTCAACTCTCTACGAGTTCTCGAAAGAGTCACTCATCCCAATGGGACAAATAAAGCTCCCTGTAATTCTTGGACAGGTGCCTCTCCAGACCTTAAAATATTGCACCTTTGTGGTGGTAGACTATTCCTCAGTGTATAACACCATCTTGGGATGACCTGTACTGGTGGAGTTTGGAGACGTCACTTCCATCCGCCATCTGTGCATGAAGTTTCCCACGGAGGTAGGAATTGGTATCGTTCGCGGAGACCAGAAGGAAGCGAGACAGTGTAACAATGTCTCTCTCAAAACTCCTGTAATGGTGGTGGAGGAAGAAGGCTCTGAGAAGCCCGAGGCGTCGGAGTACAAGCTGTCCAGGAGATCGAGCCTGATGAATTGGAACCGAGGGTTCAAGAGGAGAGTTCCATTGAACCAATAGAGGAGGTGGAGGAAGTAGTTCCTGATACCTCCACCCCTCGATTGAAAAATAAAAGTTAGGGGAAGCTTGAAAATGGATGTTCGAGAAGCATTGGTGGTCTCCGTGTTTATGCTTCATTCTAGAAAACCAAGACGTGTTTTCATGGTCGCATTCCAACATGATTGGTATTCATCCAAACATCATATGCCATGCCTTGAATGTCAATCCCAACTCTCGTCCAATAGAAGCAAAGGACATTTGATCAAACTCGAAAATAGGCTCTCAAGGCTGAGGTAGACAAGCTCCTCTCCAACTGATTTATTCGAGAAGCCCAGTACCCCAGGTGGCTATCCAATCATTTTCTCGTGCCAAAGCCAAATGTCACCTGGAGGACATGCATCGATTTCTCAGACCCTAACAAGGCCTTCCCGAAAGACTACTTTCTGCTACCTAAGACAGATCAAATGGTCGACGCCACCTCTGGCTATGAGTTTGTAATGACCCCTTTTAAGTGTAGGTTGTAACAACCCAAAAATACAATTACAAAACTTTATAGGAATTTAACAATTTACATTAAATCAAAGTCTCAAAAGTCTGTATAAAAAAGTAAACTTTTAAAAATGTGTGCACACACTAAAAGTATTTACAATAAAGCTTCAACGTCTTGAAGTGAGCAAAAATAGTTTAAAACATAAAGCGAACTGTATTTTAAAAAGAACATTCCTCCCCAAGGTCGGGCCACATGTACATCCTGCAAGGAAACTCCAACACTCGTTGTCCCAGTTTGTCATTGCCCTTACCTACACATGAAGCATCTAGGTAAGTGATAACAATTAGTATGATCAATGTTACAACAAAAAAGCAGAGCCGAAAAGAAAGGTCAATGACCAAGTCCTTGACCAAACATCAGATAACTTACCAACCTTACGGCTCTGGATAAATTCGGGCCCTAAACAAGCAATTAAAGAATGCTTAAGCGTCTTTGTAATATAAACTATTCCAGATAACTGAAACAACATTCAATACAGCCCTATAGAAAAACTAGACCAGAGAGAATATATAGAATAGCAAAAACATTAACCCTAGAAACAAAGACGGGAGTCGCCAAAGATATCGCTTAGCATACATCTCAATCCACAGTGGAGACCCGAGTCTCAACACACGTATCCTAGCCATAAATCCCTCTAGAAGGTAACTAGTGGGTTACCAAGGGCATTAATACTACTATAGGGTAGGTTAAATCACCATGCCTCATTGAGACTCCTAGGTTTTACCAGCATACTTATCTCCTGGCTAAATCTCACAGTAGTGAATCTGACCAATAATAATCAGTGTCACGGGCCTGAACCAGACAATAAAATATCTCAAATGAAGCATAAACGGCCCTAGGATCATAAAGACTCCTAATTTTTACCAGCATACCTATCACCTGGTTAAATGTCACGGACTTGAACCAAATCATAAAATTCTCAAATTGAGCATAAGCACCCGTCAGGATCATTGAGACTCCTGAGTTTTACCAGCATACTTATCTCTTGACCAAATGTCACGGACTTGAACCCGATAGTAAAATCTCTCAAATGGATCATAAGCACCCCTAGTCAATGTTCCTAAATGAGCCATATATCACTAGTGTAAAAGTCATATTTCTAGCAAACAGTACATTAGTTAATTTCATGTTGTAGTCACGTAAATCAAAGATTACCAATACTGTAGTTAGCATACAGTATACTTGATTTACATATGACATTTACAGTAGAATAAACTACTTTGGTAAATTAAGGTCATTGGTATTAATGTCCTTACTCGATTCAAACCGTAAAACGGTGGTCATAAGTTGCTGGAAAAAGTTCCAAAACAGGGCTTAGTTATAAAAGTCGGTCTTTGAATATATTTTCTCAACCTGTTTCCTCCATCGGACCTAGTTGGATTAATAAATTTGGATCCTTTCCTTGATAAATTATAAAGAACTTAAAATGATTGTAGAATTTATTATTTTGTAACTCTTTGAGAACATATATTAAGTTGTTTGATTGAGAACATAATTACAAAGATGATTATATTATAATTTGATTTTAAAAGTCTAGGAGAATGTTAATTTGATTAAAAAGGTAATTATTCTAATTTCTTAAAAATTAGGGCTTTGGACCCTTTTTATTTTTTTAAAATAAAAATTCATTAATTTATAAAATTACTATTTCTAATATCCAAATTAACCTCGATAGTTATCTAGTGTACAAAATCTACATCCATAATTTTTAAGTTTAAAAATGTCAAATTTTGTGATAATTTCCTAACTTTGGAAGGTTATATTTTAAAATCCTTACCACTAAATTTTTTTTTATATTTTTCAGAATCAATCTTGGCTATATCAAGAAGTCCCTTGTCCATTTTTATACAAAATTACCCATTTTTACTTAGTGGAAACTATTTTAAAAAAGTACCAATTGAAACTGTCCAGTAAGCATTCATAATTTTTCTTAAAATTTAGTAAAACATAAAATCCAATTGGTTCATTTGATCTTGAATTTCTTAGGTCCATATCTGTGTATTTTAATAATTTCCATGAGAAAAATTAGGTGGAAAGGGTAATTTTTACTTTGTGAAAAACGTTCACAACTGTGGGTTTCCAGAGAGCTTATTTTGAACAATCTTTATTTTTCTAAAATTTGGAAAAATAGAAATCCAAGCTTTATCAATATTTTTCCATTAAACTTAACTAGTTTTATTACCAATATATCAAGAGTGTTCCTTTTAAAAATCAGCTAAAATTGTTTTATTTTTCTTATAGAACTCGTTGTCCAAAGATAGTAGCATGCACAGTTTTTAAAACCATTTTTATAGATTGCACAACACATTTGCAAAAATCATAACTTGGTCAAATATTACACCTTTTTGAACATTTTTGAAAACTATGAGAATCTAATCTTCCTAAATAACACATTAGATATAAGAAAATCCATAAACAAGCTGTGGATGCTAAAAATCCACAAGGAAAAATATATGGCCCCGTATTGAAATAAATAAGGGTCTGTGAACATGAAAGAATTGACCTAACTAGCAACGTGTGGATGTCAATAACTTCATACTCTTAAAAGGACCTTCATTACATGTCCCCCAAGACATCAAACAAGCATAGGAAACAAAAGATTACAATGCGGCACCAAGAGCACCTCGTGCGAGGTCATTTGACACCTTACTCAAAGTATCATGCTCAGTGGACAAGTCGACATGCACCAAGGAAAAGTAGCACCAACGGAGGTGGCCGCTCGCTGGGGTTGTGGCCTCACGCCGATGGTAGTACCTCGTAAAGGACATTGCCTCATGCCAAAGAGGCGCCTTGCACCAAAGGTGAGCCTGTTGCCAAGAGAGTACCTCGCACCAGGATTGCGCCTCACGCTAGGAGGGTCTCGCGCCAGGAGGGCCTTGCGCCAGAGGGCCTCGCGCCATGAGCATCTCGAGCTAGGAAGGCCTCGCGGATGGAGTGCCAGGAGGGCGCCTCGTGCCTAAAAGGGTGTCTCACACCAGTAGCATCTTGCGCCAGGAGGGTCTCGCACCTGGAGGGCCTCGCACCTGGAAGAGGGCCTCGCATCAGGAGGGCGCCTCGCGCCTGGAGACTGCCTTGCACCAGGAAGGCGCCTCGCGCCTGGAAGGGTGCCTCCCACCAGGAGCGTGTTATGCATGGTGACCTTTATCTCACACATGGGCATCATGTCTCATCGCATCCATAGCAGGTCTCGTTGAAGAGGTCTTATCTCTCTCCCTGAGATAAATGCCACCAACTGGGCACCTCTTTCCCTGTGGGTCTCACGAGATGCATAGTCAAGCACCTCTTGAACATGCATTCGAGAAAGGTTAGAGAAGACCTCACAATGATTCGGTATGAACTCAGAAGAGGTACATAATGCACTTACTAACCAAGAGGAGTTAGAGTACGGACATAATGTCCATGCCAGACGAGTAGTGGCAGTACTAGAATGGTACATAGTACGGACTCCCCAACCACGCTTGTGACGTTCGTACCCGACATGTAGTGGAGGTATGACACGATACCAAGGCAGGAGTACTTTTGCAGACCCCTGACATATACTGGAGCTAACCACCACTCCTCCAACACCACTACCACCTGCAGCTTGGTTATGCAGCTCCTTGTCTCTTCGGGACCACAATGTACCAAGAGCCATTAGAGCTCACCTATAAATAGGGCCTCACTTCATCATTGAATGGGGTTGGAAAATTCATTGTATACTCATGCTATTATGCAATATACAATTTTTTACTCCATTATTGATCTGCATTTGTCTTCCTAAAGTCTGTTCTAAGTTCTTACTTAGTTATTCTCTTACTAAACTTTGAGTTTTTTGACCTAACATAGTTGACGAGTTCTCATCTTCAACAGTTTGGCACCGTTTGTGGGAAGAACAACAAGCAAATAGTAGTTCTTCCATAAATTTCAGTAAGAAAACCTGCCAAGGCGTTCAAAATGCCTACAAGACCACCAAGTAGTCGAGGTTCACCTAGACAGAACCCAGCTAAGGGCGTCCAAGAGGGATCCTCCCCCGCTAATAAATGGGGGTACAATGAATCTGCCCAGAGACAATGGCGAAGACGAAGAAGTATCATCCCATGCCATTCATCTTACCCCAGACGCTATAGCACATACAATCGCTCTAACGAAGGGTTGTACAACTCACCCTCCACCACCGCCTTCAGTGGCCCTAAGTTCGAACCATTAGGACTCGGGTCTCTCTAAACAAAGACATGATAAATGCCAACGAGTACACTCAGTGAGTTCAAGTTCCCAATCTCATCGCTATGAAGAGGAAATATGTGACCTGCACTCGAAAAACTAAAGTTTGTAAGGCACCGTGTAGAACATGGAAGAGGTACTCAACAACTTGTTACATGAAAACTCTAATGCTCCCCTCTCTAAGCATAAAGAGAGGGAACATGTACGTGGAGAAACCAATATGCCTGTGGATGATGGAAAAGTGCAACTCTCCACAAATCATACCCCTCGACCAGGACGCAAGGAAGATCCTACACCAACAGAGCAACCTTGCGAGAACCCCACCTACGAGAGGTGCAAACCCAAGATTGCCTTCAAAAGAGCCTCACCTGATTAAGGGATAAACTTAACCAGAGAAGGTTCAAAGTGAAAATGACATTCCCTGCAGTTCCCCTGATGGACACAACCAAAGCAAGGATTCACCCTAAGAACCCACGGGACTCCTTAATCAAAAAGATGAAGGAATTAAACACTGAAATGCAAAGCCCTCAAAGCAAGATTATTACTGCACCTGGGGGCACAGAGATAACGAAGAATTTGACTGTGAGTCACCCTTCACAAGGGAGATCCAATTTGAGCAACTCCTCACCAGCTTCAAAGAACCTCGCATGACTCCGTACGTGGGCACTACGGACCCAAAATATCACTTAGACACCTTCAATAACCTGATGAGGTTAAGGGGGGTCAACAGCAGAGAAAAGGGCCACTGCTTCATCGTTACACTCAAAGGGGCGACGTATAAGTGGTTCGAGAGGTTAAGGCCAGGAACAATCAGGTCATGGCAGTAGTTCTCTAGTGAATTTCTTCAGCAACACCACGCGGTCCGTGACTATGTTATGCTGAGTACCAGCCTCGCTAACATAAAATAAGGCGAGAGTGAAAGCCTAAAGATCTATATCCACATATTCAATATGGAAGCCACTAAGATGGGAAGTACGACTAAAGCAGAGCTCAAGATGGAAATCATGGCCGAAGTTCTCCCCGGAAGCAAGTTATGGGATAATATGCTCAAGAGGGAGATTACAAACTTAGATGACTTCTTTGAAAGAGCCCAAAAGTATATACGTGTGGAAGAGGGTTGTAGGAACTTGCATGTTGAGGGAAGCAAACCTTCCTCCAATCGCCCTTCTACCAATACGTCTAAAGATTCCGTATAGAAGAGATCATTGTGACAGAGGAGTCACTGATCAAGTTGAAGATTTAAAGAGGTCTACAAGAAGGCTTCAAGGAAGAGGCTAGCGGGATCCATCAAGAATAACCTTCGATAAGACTCCCTTTAACCAAAGATGTCAACGCAATTGGCTTCCATAAAGATTCAAAGAAGTCGCCAAGTTGACACCAGAGATGCAATAGGACAATGACATTATGCTACCCTTGCACATTGTCTACTATTACTAATGTCAAGCACCTATCTTATATATTACATCTCTCGTTGCCATGGACACTTATATGACACATATATTACCATTATTAGGTGAAATTGTCAAATCATATTAGAGTGAGCAAAAAACAAAGTGATTGACAAGATAGACCCCATCAACCACTTAGGAGGTGTCCAACCTCACGAGCCTCAACAGGCACCTAACCATGTGCGAAATAGGTGCCTAGCCTCGTGAGCCTCAACGGGAACCTAGCCATGTGCAAAATAGGTGCCTAGCCTCACGAGCCTCAACAGGCACCTAGCCATGTGCAAAATAGGTGCCTAGCCGACCCTTGTACTTCAGTAACCCCATCTCTGAGATAGAGAAGTCCTTAGTCGCTTCGACTAAGATGTTCTCCCTGCAACCCCTCAACTAGGAATCATTCCCATGTGCCTCCTTAATCCTCTCAAGGAGCGTATACTGGAGATTGATGTTGGCTAATCGACCAACCACCAACTTGATACCCACTCTAGTCATCTCCTCAACTAGCTTATGAAATATCTGTCTCGAACTGAACAGCTGTCCAGGGCCTTTCCGGCTCAATGCATCAACAACTACATTAGCCTTCCCAGGATGGTATAGGATGTCATAATCGTAATCCTCAACCAACTTGAGCCACCACCTCTGGTGCATATTCAGATCCTTCTGACTAAAGAAGTACTTCAAACTCTTATGGTCGGTGTATATCTCGCACTTCTCACCATATAGATGATGTCTCCAAATCTTAAGTGTGAATACCACCGCTGCCAATTCTAGATCATGCGTGGGATATCTCTGCTCATACTCCTTTAACTGCCTCGAAGCATAGGCTATTACCTGCCCAGCTTGCATTAGCACACACCCTAAACCCTGCCTGGAAGCATCACAATAAACCATGAACTTCTCGTTGTCTGTCGGCAGACTCAACACTGACGCGGTGATCAGTCGCCCTTCAACTCATTGAAACTATTCTGACATCTGTCTGTCCAAACATACTTTGTCTTCTTCTTTGTCAGTTATATCAATGGTGTAGCTATCCTAGAGAACCCCTCAACAAACTGCCGATAATACCCTACCAATCCCAGAAAACTCCTCACCTCAAGAACACTGCTCGGTCTAGGCCAGTCTCTCACTGCCTCAATCTTATTTGGGTCGACCAGAATCCCCTCCTTACTGATGATATCGCCCAGAAATGTAACTTGCGGTAACCATAATTCACACTTGCTAAACTTAGCATATAACCTATGCTCCCTTAACTGCTGCAAGACCAGACGTAGATGCTGCTAATCCTCTGTCTATAACTGTGAGTACACCAGAATGTCATCAATGAACACAATCACGAACTGGTCCAAATAATCCCTGAAAACCCTATTCATCATGTCCATAAAAGCTGCTGGGCCATTGGTTAATCCAAAGGACATAACCAGGAATTCATAGTGTCCATACCTCATGCGGAAAGCGGTCTTTGGTATGTCCTCCTCTTTGATCCTTAACTGATGGTAACCTGACCGGAGATCAATCTTGGAAAACATGTTCTTCCCTGTAACTGGTCGAATAAATCGTCAATCCTAGGCAATGGATACTTATTCTTAATGGTCAGTTTGTTCAGCTCCCTATAGTCAATACAGATCCTAAGAGATCCATCTTTCTTCTTGACGAACAACACTAAAGCACCCCATGGCGAGAAACTCGGTCTGATGAACCCAAGATCCAGTAACTCCTAAAACTGAATCTTCAACTCCGCCGGAGCCATTCTATAAGGTGTCCTAGATACTCGCTCCGCTCCTGATACCAACTCTACAACAAAATCAATCTTCCACTGCGGCGACAGCCCTGTCAGATTTGTTGGAAATAAATCTGGAAACTCGCATACCAATATGGTCTCCCCCGGTCCAACCAACATAACCTTAGAGGTATCCACAACATTCGCTAGGAATCTTATGCAACTTTCCTGCATCAGGTCTCTGGCCTTCAGTGCTGAAATCATAGGTACCCACGGTCCAATCGCTGTTCCCACAAAAACAAAGGGTACCTCCCCTTTTGGTTCAAAAGTCACCATCCTGTGCTTACATTCAATCATCGCCCCATACTTTGATAGCCAATCCATCCCTAGGATCACATCGAAGTTATCCATCGCAAGCTCAATCAGATCAACAAACAATTCCCTACCATCTACCTCTACTGGTAAAGCTCTAATCCACCTCCTAGAGACTACCAGTTCCTCAGTCGGCAACAAAGTCTGAAAACCCCTAGCATACAAAACACTAGGTCTACACAGCTGATCTATCACTCTAGCAGACACAAACGAATGAGTAGCTCCCGAATCAAACAATGCAGTATAAGAAGAAGCAGCACTAGAAATATGACCTGTCACAACTGAGGGGCTAGCCTCCGCCTCAGTCTAAGTCAAAGTAAACACCCTGGTAGGAGCGAGATTGTCACCCTACTTCGACTCCTCCTTCCTAGCTTGTGGGCAGTCCTTCTTCAGATGATTGGCACTCCCACAGACAAAGCATGCCCTAATCCTAGACTCACCCTGATATCATCGTCTTCATTGAGGGCACACCGGAGAACTCCTCTAGTTGTCACTTCTGCCTTGACGACCACTAGAACCACCCCGTGCCCTCCTATCTGAACTGGGAGGAACAAAGGAATCTGGGGGGCCTTCCTCTTTTGCTTGCTTGAGCCACTACCCCGATTGGATCCAATAAAAGGGGGCACTGTCCTCCTGGCATCGCGCCTGACAGCGCTCTCTCTCCAAATCTAGTCCTCGACCCCCTCAGCTGTAAGGGTCATGTCCACAACCTGAGCGTAGGTAGTAGTCTCCAGATCCAAGGTGATCTTCACATCACGGGCGATCATAACATTCAATCCCTGTACAAATCTGTCTCTTCTTGCCGCATCTGTCGGCACTAAATCTGGTACAAACTTCGCCAATCAGTCAAATTTCAGAGCATACTCTGTCACGATCAACCGGTTCTGAGTCAAGTTGATAAACTCATCAACCTTTGATGCTCGGACTGCAACACTATAATACTTCTCGTTGAAGATGTTCATGAACTCTTCCCAGGTCATAACTGTCACATTATGTAACGCCCTAAATTCGCTAATAAGGCTTAAGGGCATTGATAAGTATGCCGGGAGGGCATAACTGGGATTAGAGTGAATATTATTGACTTAAATGTGCGCATATGTGATTAATGATATTATGTGATAATATGAATATTTATGTGATATATGTGAGAACCACATTATTATGTGGCCAGATTCATAGAGCGCAAGTCGAGACGATCCTAGGGTCAGATAGCGGGGAAGGTCACAATGCGACTTAAGATATGACTTTGGACAAGTCAGGGGTATTTTAGGTATCGGGTAGCGATTTGAACTATCGGGTCATGAAAATAAATATATGGAGATATATTTGAGGTTAGGATGTCTAGGCGGGAATATTGGGGGATTTTACCGTTTTGGCCTCGGGGACAGTTCCGGCACCCCGAGCCTTGGGATTAGCTTAACAAGTAAGACAAGAGTTAGGAAGCCTTTAGGGAAAAATAAACCGACCTAATCTCTTACTCAGCTGGTTACTCTCACTCTCACTCTCAAGAAAAACAAAGGGAACTAAATTAGAAGCACTCAAGGGAATTGGGGATTGAAGCTGAAGAATTGTTGGAAGTTTAGTGAGATTCAAGAGTAAATCTTGAGGCTTAGCTCAGTGAATAAACCAGGACTGAATCAAGACTAAGGTAAGGGTTTAATCCATCTGTTTTTCTGAAATTCAACCTTAAGCTTCAGCTGGATTATTGAGGGTATTGTTCAATTGATGATTAGGGTGGAATTGAGCAGGGGAAATCCTTGGAATCAGCTGAGTTTTGGCTAAGGGAGGAGTCCAATCAAGGAGGTAAGCTTTGTTTCATGAATTGATGATTTGAGTTTTAGTTTTGACTGGTTATAACAGGGTGTTTGTGTTCTTAGAGTCTCAAGGATTGGAGGTGAATCTTCTATGATTTGTTGAGGTGAAATTCTATTGAAATTGTGTAGCATGAGTTGGGGATATGTTGGGTGTTGAAGTAGGAAGCTTATTGGTGGTTTTGGGCTTTAAAATGATGGGTTTTCTGGGCACGAAGGGAAGGGCCGCGGCTCTGTTCTAGAGCGCTGCGGCCCTAGGATGAAAAAGGGCCAAGGAGGCTCGGCCATGGGAGGGCGCCGCGGCACCCAAAGCAAGGGCCGCAGCGCGTGTTTTGTTTAAGATGGCATTGGTTCTGGTTTGAGGCAAGGGTCGCGGCTAAGCTTCAAGGGTTGCAGCCCTTGGTTGCACACCTCAGCTTTTGAGGGTTCTAGGCACGGGAAAGTGGTCTAGTATGCTCGGGATTGATTTCACCACCGTTCTTGGTGGAATTTGGAGTCCCAGGAGTCAGTTTTGTAACCGAAAACCTATATTCGAGTATTAATGGAACCCTATACTTTGGTTGTGAGTAGGTGATACAGGCTTAGGCTCGGGAACAGATCGTGCTTGAGGGGTGTTGCTCGTAATTCAATAACCGTACAGACTAAAGGTAAGAAAACTACACCCGGTTGAATATTTGAATGGGACTAAGGGCTCCCTAATATAGATGGTTGAAAGAGTGGTATTATGCCACGCAGATTGTAACCAACAGCCTAAGCGAGCCACGGTTAACTTGTGCAATTGCCACGACCTGGAAACTAGTATTCAAGGACAACTTATTATGCACTGAGCTCGGTTTAAGCGGGCCAGAGTCAGTGGGTTAAACAGAGGGTGTGGCCTAAGGTGTCCGCCCTAGTATTTGTGTAAATTGAATACTGTATTTGGCTATGGATGTGGTTGTTGAGTAATCTAAGTGTGGTTGAAGTTGCTTGTACCTTGAAATATGCTTATATGCTATGGATTTGATAACTGAACATGCTTGATAGAATATCTGTTTGAGATTGCTATATACGTTGTGTATGTTGTTTTCTTGATGAGCCCTGGCTCACGGGTGCTGTGTGGTGCAGGTAAAGGCAAAGGCAAGATCGATCTGCCTTGATTGGAGAGCTCTGCAGGGTGAATGTACATGACAGGCCGCTCAGTCGCCACGATTGAGGAGATTACAGGGACGAGAGGACCAGAACCTTGTATTTTGCCTTAGTATGGCTAATATTTACTTTTAACTGTTGGGTTATGTAAACCAGATTTTGAACACTGATGTTTTGGGGATCCCTACTGTAACATGTTTATAACTTATAAAACGTATCTTTTGAGACCAAAATGTCTTTTAACCCTAGAACACTTAAACTAATGACACATTTTTAAATTGATGGCTTGATTAGCAAGTCTTGCTCTTTATAAGTACACAGTGTAGCGGTCCTGGCTATCCAGGGCATTACAACTTGGTCTCAAAGCATCCTAGGTTTAAGGGTTCCTAAAGACAGGCTGGACATGTACATTCGTTGCTAGAGACAAGCTCAAATCAGGGTTCGGTAATGTGTATATGTGCTTATGTGCTTGTGATGAGCTATGAATGCTGTTAATTATTGGATTATTAGGAAGCATGAGATACTGGTAGGGCCTGGCCCTTGACTACTGTGTGAAAATATTGGGGCATGTTTATTAACATCGCGGTGCATGTAAATGAGTATATGGATGATTAATTATATGTTGTGCATGGATGAATGCTTGTTTTACAGTTATTGTGTAGTGAGATTGGAGGCGTGCTTATTAGCAGCCAGTGCATGAGAATGGATGCTTATATGATGATTGCTTGAGAGTGGTTGTGTTTTACTGGTGGATCTTGGAAACTCTTTTACCCTGTCATCATGGTCTAATTGCCGAGTCGTTATTTGCAGATTGACTTGGATAACTATGCGTCCAAGAAAGTCTACACGACTAGCCGGCACTAGGTCTGGGGCCGGGAATGATGACCAAGGCCAGAACCCTTCGCCAGTCCCTGAGAACGGCAGCAGTTAATGGCTGATATGCAGGCTCGACTACAGAGTCAGGACGAGCATATTCGTATTCTGTGATAGCAGGCTCCATCAGGGAGTGCTTCCCCTATTGTACCACCTGTAGTGGTACCATTTGTGCAGCCTGGGGACGTTGCTAATAGGTGGGAACTGTTGTATGAGCGGTTCAGGAAGCAGCAACCCCCAATCTTTGAGGGTAGACTGGATCCGTTAAAAGCCGAGCAGTGGCTAACTATGATCACTACAATTTTGGATTTCATGAGGATTGAGGGGCATGATAGAGTGGCCTGTGCCACTTATATGTTGAGGGAGGATGCCCACATTTGGTGGGAAGTGGCATCGCAGACTAGGGATGTTACTACCTTGTCTTGGGAAAGTTTCAAAGATTTGTTTGGCCAGAAGTATTATAATGTTGCTGTCAGAGCAGCAAAGGTTAATGAGTTTGTGAGTTTGGTTCAGGGCAATATGACTGTTACTGAGTATGCCCTGAAATTTGATAGGCTTGTGAAGTTTGCACTAGATCTTGTGCCTACTAATGGTACTAGGCAAGATCGTTTTATCAGGGGGCTTAATGCTATGATAGCCCGGGATGTCAGGATCACAACGGTACCTGGAGGAACAACTTATGCCCAGGCCGTTGAGAAGGCTCTTACCACTGAGGAAGCGGAGTACAAGATATGGAAGGAGAGTGCGGTGAGGCATGAGGGCCGCAAAGCGGTGCCTCCTTATTCAGGAACAGGTAGGGGCGGAGGCCCCAGTGACTTCAAGAGGAAGACTCCTGACACTTCGACCGCTCCTGGTCCTGATAGGAGGGGTCGGGGTGGTCAGGGTGGCCGTCAGGGTGGCGGTGAGGCATGGCAAACCTATCCAGAGTGCCCGAGGTGTAGAAGAAGCCATCTGGGCGAGTATCGGGCCAAGGCATGCTTTGTGTGTGGGGCAGTAGGGCATCTCAGGAAAGACTGCCCAACGGTGAAGAAAGGTGAAGTGGGAAAGGTGGATAGCTTGACTCCAGCTCGAGTATTCACCTTGACTCAGGCGGAGCCTGAGGCTAGTCCCTCAGTGGTGACAGGTCAGCTTTCTAGTATTGGCTTTCCTTTTACAATATTGATTTATTTTGGTGCTACACATTCTTTTGTTTCTAGTAGAGTGATTGATAGATTGTGTAGACCTAGTGGGTATCGGACCGCAGCGTTTGGTACTTTGTTGCCTACAGGGGAGCTGGTAGTCTCTAAGAGATGGATTAGGGCACTGCCAGTGATGGTTGATGGTAGGGAACTCTCGGTGGATCTGATTGAGCTAGATATGGAGGATTTTGATATGATTCTAGGGATGGACTGGTTGGCTACATATGGGGCTACGATTGATTGTAGGAAGAAGATGGTTACTTTTGAGCCTGAGGGCGAGGACCCTTTTGTCTTTGTGGGTGCGGTGTCTGGACCCCGCGTACCTATGAGTTCAGCATTGAGAGCCAGAGACCTGTTGCAGGGGGGATGCATGGGTTTTCTGGCTAGTGTGGTGGATATCGCTAGAGTTATGCCGGCAAGGCCGGGAGAGACCCGGTTGGTGTGTGAGTTTTTAGATGTTTTCCCTGAGGATCTTCCAGGATTACCGCCGCGCAGGGAGATTTAGTTTGAGATTGAGTTGGCACCAGGGACAGAACCAGTGTCAAGGACACCATACAGAATGGCACCAGCAGAATTGAAAGAGTTGAAGATACAGTTGCAAGAATTTCTGGATTTGGGGTTTATCAGGCCTAGCTACTCTCCATGGGGCACTCCAGTGTTGCTTGTTAAGAAGAAGGATGGGACTTTGAGGATGTGCATCGATTACAGAGAATTGAACAAGTTAACTATCAAGAATAAGTACCCTCTACCAAGGATTGACGACTTGTTCGATCAGTTGCAAGGTAAGACGGTGTTCTCAAAGATTGATCTTCGATCTGGTTATCACCAGCTGTGGATCAAAGATAAGGATATACAGAAAACGGCCTTCCGGACGTGATATGGGCATTATGAGTTCTTGGTCATGTCTTTTGGTCTGACCAATGCCCTAGCAAATTTTGTGGATCTGATGAACAGGGTGTTCAAGGACTTCTTGGATCAGTTCGTCATTGTCTTCATCGACGACATTTTGGTATACTCCAGTTCAGAGGCAAAACATGAGCAGCATCTTCGACAGGTTTTGCAGAGGTTGAGGGAGCATCAATTATACACCAAGTTTAAGAAGTGTGAGTTTTGGCTACCAGAGGTAACCTTCCTTGGACATATAGTTGGGGCAGAAGGGATTAAGGTGGATCCGTCCAAGATAGAAGCAATTAGGGATTGACTGAGGCCGAGGAATGCCTCGGAGGTGCAGAGTTTCCTTGGGTTGGCTAGTTACTACAGGTGGTTTGTAGAGGGGTTCTCGAAGATTTCTTCACCGATGACAGAGTTGACAAGGAAGAATCAGAAGTTCAACTGGTCAGAGAAGTGTGAGAACAGCTTTCAGGAGTTGAAGCGACAGCTTATTTTTGCGCCTATGTTGAGTCTTCCTTCGGAGGAAGGGAAGTTTGTGGTCTACTGTGACGCGTCGAGGATGGGTTTAGGCTGTGTATTAATGCAGAACGAGAAAGTTATAGCCTATTCATCTCGACAGCTGAAGGAGTATGAGCAGAGGTATCCGACTCACGATTTGGAGTTAGCAGCAGTGGTATTCGCATTAAAGGTGTGGCGACATTATCTGTATGGGGAAAAGTGCGAGATATACACTAAACATAAGAGTCTGGAGTATTTCTTTACTCAGAAGGATCTGAATATGAGGCAGAGACGTTGGTTGGAGTTGGTTAAGGATTATGATTGTGATATCCTTTACCACCCTGGAAAAGCCAACGTGGTGGCAGATGCATTGAGCCGGAGGGGCCCAGGACAGTTGTATAGTTCTACTCAGATCTTGTGAGAATTTGCTGATGAGATGGTCAGGGCAAGGATAGAACTGGTAGTGGGTCAGTTAGCCAATATTACTTCGCAATCGACCCTGCTAGAGCGGATCAAGGAGGGTCAGTTAGTGGATGCGCAGTTGCAGAAAAGTAGTCAGCATGCCTTAGCGGGGACAACTAAGGATTATTCAGTTTCTGAGACAGGTTTGCTCCGATATCAGGGACGGATATGTGTTCCGGCAGATGAGAGGATTAGGCATGAGTTATTGGATGAGTCTCACACTACGCCATACTCACTTCAGCCGGGTACCACGAAGATGTATCAGAATCTACGGACATTATATTGGTGGCCCGGAATGAAGAAGGATGTAGTTGAGTATGTGTCCAGGTGTTTGACATATCAGCAGGTTAAGGCTGAGCATCAGCGACCAGCGGGATTGCTTCAGCCTTTGGGTATCCCAGAGTGGAAATGGGAGGATATTACTATGGATTTTGTGGGAGGATTACCTAGGACAGTTGGACTTCATGACTCGGTGTAGGTGATAGTGGACAGATACACCAAGTCAGCTCATTTTCTACCAGTGAGGTCGACTTTTACAGTGGAGCAGTATGTGAAGGAGATAGTTCGTCTCCATGGGGTTCCAAAGTCTATTGTATCTGATCGAGACCCTATCTTTACCTCTAAGTTTTGGGGAGCTCTGCAGAGAGCCATGGGGATTGAATTGAAGTTTAGCACAGCTTTCCATCCTCAGACTGATGGACAGTCTGAGAGGACGATTCAGGTATTGGAGGACATGCTTAGGGCATGTGTGATTGACTTCGAGGGTTCGTGGAGTAAGTGTCTCCCATTGATTGAGTTTTCAAATAACAACAGTTATCAGTCTACGATTGGAGTGGCTCCTTATGAGATATTATATGGAAGGAAGTGTAGATCGCCCATTCACTGGGATGGTTCAGAAGACTAATGAGGCCATTGAAAAGATTCGAGCTTGGATGCTTGCCTCGCAGAGTAGACAGAAAAGCTACGCTGATCCTAATCGTAGGAACGTGGAGTTCCAGGTTGGGGACCACGTGTTTCTGCGAGTTTCACTATTGAGGGGTGTGAGGAGGTTTGGAGTGAAGGGCAAGTTGATCCCTCGATTTGTTGGACCTTTTGAGATCCTAGAGAGGATTGGACAGGTGGCTTATAGGCTGGCCTTGCCACCGTCACTATCAGGAGTTCATAATGTGTTCCATGTCTTTATGTTGCGAAAGTATGTTTCTGATACAACACACATGCTGACGTATGAGGACTTCGAGCTACAAGCAGTCTTGTCCTATGAGGAGAGACCAGTTCAGATTTTGGATCGGAAGGACAAAGTTCTGCGGAACAAGACGATACCGTTAGTGAAAGTGTTATGGAGGAATAGCAAGGTCAAGGAAGCGACCTGGGGGTGGGAGACAGCGATGCGGGATCAGTATCCCGAGCTATTCAGGTAAATTTCAAGGAAGAAATTCTCATTAGGAGGGGATAGTTGTAATGACCTAAATTCGCTAATAAGGCTTAAGGGCCTTGATTAGTATGCCGGGAGGGCATAACTGGGATTAGAGTGAATATTATTGACTTAAATGTGCGCAAATGTGATTAATGATATTATGTGATAATATGAATATTTATGTGATATATGTGAGAACCACATTATTATGTGGCCAGGTTAATAGAGCGCAAGTCGAGACGATCCTAGGGTCAGATAGCGGGGAAGGTCACAACGGGACTTGAGATATGACTTTGGACAAGTCAGGGGTATTTTAGGTATTGGGTAGCGATATGAACTATCGAATCATGAAAATAAATATATGGAGATATATTTGAGGTTAGGATGTCTAGGCGGGAATATTGGGGGATTTTACCGTTTTGGCCTCGGGGACAGTTCCGGCACCCCAAGCCTTGGGATTAGCTTAACAAGTAAGACAAGAGTTAGGAAGCCTTTAGGGAAAAATAAACCGACCTAATCTCTTACTCAGCTGGTTACTCTCACTCTCACTCTCAAGAAAAACAAAGGGAACTAAATTAGAAGCACTCAAGGGAATTGGGGATTGAAGTTGAAGAATTGTTGGAAGTTTAGTGAGATTCAAGAGTAAATCTTGAGGCTTAGCTCAGTGAATAAACCAGGACTGAATCAAGACTAAGGTAAGGGTTTAATCCATTTGTTTTTCTGAAATTCAACCTTAAGCTTCAGCTAGATTATTGAGGGTATTGTTCAATTGATGATTAGGGTGGAATTGAGCAGGGGAAATCCTTGGAATCAGCTGAGTTTTGGCTAAGGGAGGAGTCCAATCAAGGAGGTAAGCTTTGTTTCATGAATTGATGATTTGAGTTTTAGTTTTGACTGGTTATAACAGGGTGTTTGTGTTCTTAGAGTCTCAAGGATTGGAGGTGAATCTTCTATGATTTGTTGAGGTGAAATTCTATTGAAATTGTGTAGCATGAGTTGGGGATATGTTGGGTGTTGAAGTAGGAAGCTTATTGGTGGTTTTGGGCTTTAAAATGATGGGTTTTCTGGGCACGAAGGGAAGGGCCGCGGCTCTGTTCTAGAGCGCTGCGGCCCTAGGATGAAAAAGGGCCAAGGAGGCTCGGCCATGGGAGGGCGCCGCGGCGCCCAAAGCAAGGGCCGCAGCGCGTGTTTTGTTTAAGATGGCATTGGTTCTGTTTTGAGGCAAGGGTCGCGGCTAAGCTTCAAGGGTTGCAGCCCTTGGTTGCACACCTCAGCTTTTGAGGGTTCTAAGCACGGGAAAGTGGTCTAGTATGCTCAGGATTGATTTCACCATCGTGCTTGGTGGAATTTGGAGTCCCGGGAGTCAGTTTTTTAACCGGAAACCTATATTCGAGTATTAATGGAACCCTATACTTTGGTTGTGACTAGGTGATAAAGGCTTAGGCTCGGAAAAGGATCGTGCTTGAGGGGCGTTGCTCGTAATTCAATAACCGTACAGAGTAAAGGTAAGAAAACTACACCCGGTTGAATATTTGAATGGGACTAAGGGCTCCCTGATATAGATAGTTGAAAGAGTGGTATTATGCCACGCAGATTGTAACTAACGGCCTAAGCGAGCCACGGTTAACTTGTGCAATTGGCACGGCTCGGACACTGGTATCCGAGGACAGCTTATTATGCACTGAGCTCGGTTTAAGCGGGCTGGAGTCAGTGGGGTAAACAGAGGGTGAGGCCTAAGGTGTCAGCCCTAGTATATGTGTAAATTGAATACTGTATTTGGCTATGGATGAGGTTGTTGAGTAATCTAAGTGTGGTTGAAGTTGCTTTTACCTTGAAATATGCTTATATGCTATGGATTTGATAACTAGACATTCTTGTTAGAGTATCTGTTTGAGATTGCTATATACGTTGTGTATGTTGTTTTCTTGCTAAGCCCTGGCTCACGGGTGTTGTGTGGTGCAGGTAAAGGCAAAGGTAAGATCGATCTGCCTTGATTGGAGAGCTCTGCAGGGTGAATGTACATGACAGGCTGCTCAGCCGCCACGGTTGAGGAGATTACAGGGACGAGAGGACCAGAACCTTGCATTTTGCCTTAGTATGGCTAATATTTACTTTCAACTGTTGGGTTCTGTAAACCAGCTTTTGAACACTGATGTTTTGGGGATCCCTACTGTAACCTGTTTATAACTTATAAAACGTATCTTTTGATACCAAAATGTCTTTTAACCCTAGAACACTTAAACTAATGACACATTTTTAAATTGATGGCTTGATTAGCAAGTCTTGCTCTTTATAAGTACACAGTGTAGCGGTCCTGGCTATCCAGGGCGTTACACATTTCTCCTCTAAACTACTACATGCCACCAGATGCGGACATCCTCTCTGAACATGTAGCTTGCACAAGCTACCCTCTCGTTCCCCTCAACCCTCATAAAATCTAGAATAGAGGAAATCATATTCATCCACTACTCTGCCCGCAGTGGGTCTGGTCCACCCTCAAAGGAGGGAGGATGCTGCTTTCTGAACCTCTCATACAAAGGTTCCCACTTGTTCTCCACAATAGGTTGAACTGGCACTGGTGCCATAACCTGCTGAATCGGTAACCCAGTGACCTGTGGAGGGGCCTGTTGCCTCAACTGTCGAAGTTCTTCTTCTGTTCGTTGCAGTCTTGCTTCCATTTTGGCAAACATCTGCTGCCAATTCTGTGGGGCAGGTGGAGGGTCCTGACCCTGGTTATCATCCTCAGCCCGACTGCCACGGAGTCTAGATAATTGTCGAGGCATCTCAACAAATATGCCTGCAATCAATGACGCCACTCATCATGCATGATAACAACATTCAAAACCACCTCCCAATTACATCAGTCAACCATAAGAAACAATCCACATAACACACAGATAACATATAACACACAGATAACATATAACACACAACGGGCCATGCCCTGACATCATGCATACGTTAAATCATTCATCATGCTCTATATGGAATAAGCAGCCAAGCAGGGCATTTAAGCACATAATCACACACACAATTCAATTATTACCAACCAACCCTGAGTCGAGCTTGCCACTGACAGCGAGCGTACATGTTCAGTCATTCTCCAGAAACCATAAACCTTGACTCGCTCTGATACCAAGATGTAACGCTTTACTGCCTTAGATCCGTTACTAAGTGGGTTTAAAATGTGCAATTAACTCGCTAATCGAGGTTATAGGACAAAAGTGTAATTAAACCATAATCTGAGTCATAAACTTGAAAATAAACCTTTCATCGGAAACTATAAAGCGTTTAACATTTGGGATCCCAAAAATACTATTTAGAAATATTTACAATTCAAAAATATAACCAAAGTCGACTAAATGACAAAATTTAAGTTTAGTACAATCATCCCCCAAAAGTATCCCTGGCCGTGGCAGCCAGGTAGACCAGACATGTACACGCCGTTCATCACGCTCACCATACTCAAGGTTGGTCGACTTTCCCCTTGCCTTTACCTGCACCATAGAGCATCCATGAGCCGAAGCCCACTAAGAAAACCCTCACAAGCAGATAATATATGCATATCAAACACTTAACATATAAACAAGCCATCATCAGGCTATACACGTACGGCCATGCCATCCCAGGCGCTTTACCAAGCCCTAGGTTCGCGGTCCTCACCGTGAGGATATCCCAGGTATCCTTTGGAGGCTCGCGGTCCACACCGTGAGGATATCCCACTCCGCGTGCTAAACGCTGCTCCCGGCCCCTTGCCGTTCTCGGCCTTTTCCGTTCCCGGCCCTCGTCGTTCCCGGCCATCGTCCTTCATTCATTTATATGTACACATAATATAACTAAACAAATAATTAAACACATATAAATCCATTCAAAGGGCTACGCCCAACAACACAACCATTAAGGGTCGTGCCCTGCAACTCAAACTCTATGGGAACAGTAGTTTTCTTACCTGTATCCCAAGCTTTCCGAGCACTGATGTCCTGAGCATAGTCCCCTAGTTTGAGCCTCGCTGAAACCCTAGTCATAACGCATTAACAAATTCCACCCATCAAGTTCTAATCCATTCAATAGCTTTGGGTCATAATTCTAGTCTCCAAAACATTGAATTCTATCAATCCGAGTGATAAAATCCATACCGAGCCTTAACTATTGAATTCCCGAGCCTAAAACCTCTCTAGAACCCAAAAATTCACTAAGCGTCGCGGCCCCCAGCTCAACCCGAGGCCCTGCCTCAAATCAGCCTACACGCGCCGCGGCCCTTCCTGAAGGGCGTCGCAGCGCGCCTCCAATTCCAGACGCCCCTATGTTCTAAGGGGTCATGGCTCAGCAAGAATAGCGCCACAGCCTAACCCCTCGAGCCCAGAAAACTCACCATTTTTACCTCAAAAACCAATCCAATTAACCCCAAAATCAAGCCAACGATCCAAACTAATCATCATAGAGGTTATACTATAAATTCAGCAACAAAACCCAACAAGAACTCAAGCCAAAAACCTTATCAACCTCAAAATCAATTCTTCACCCAACACACATGCATACTCTAAGAAAAACAAGCAGTTACTCAACATAATTCACTGAGATTAAAGCTTACCTTAAGCTGAAGTGAATCCCCAAATAAGTTCTCTAAGCTCCAAGCCTCTAGCTCCCAAAATCCCAGCTGAAATTCCTTAGTTTTGAGTAATTTCCACCAAAGTTTCCCTTGCTAAGACATAGAAGAAATAAAGAGAGAGAATAGGCAGAAGGGAGGTTCGACTCCTTCTTTTTGTAAAGGCTTCTTTTGGTTTTGTTTTACTTAACCCAAGTTCCTAAGGTTACCACAAGGCTCGAGGTACCAAAAACGTCCCCGAGGGTAAAATGGTAAATTTCCCCAATATTCCCCCTAGACATTCTAACCTCAAATATATCTCCAAATATTTATTTCCATAACTCGATAACCCCATAAAATTTCTAATACCTGAAATGCCCCTCGACTCGTCCCGAGTCGGATTTTTGACCCCGTTGTGACTTTCTAGTTAACCACTCCCTAGGACTGTCTCGAATCATGCAACACAGATATATCACAATTATTCATAATTATCACATTTATGCTTTCAACGGGCTAAAATTACAATCATGCCCCTAATAACCAAACGGGGCCCACATGCATATTTGATTCACCTAAACATGCATCTCTAATCACATATTCACACAAATTCACGTATTATAACAATGAATCACTTATTTCCCTCCAGGCACGCTAATCAAGGCCCTAAGCCTTATTAGCAAATTTGGGTCATTACAATAATAGTTGTAAAAACCGTGAAAATCGTAAAAAAAAATGAGTATTTCAATTATTCATTGGGCCAAGTCGCGACATTACACAATTCAGAGAGCATTCAAAATTTAAGAGGAGGCGGGTCGCGACTTGCCCATGCTGAGTCGCAACCCTAGGCTGAAACAGAGAGCATTCTTTTTCTGGAATTCGGGGCGGGCCGCGACTTGAGAAGCTGAGTCGCGGCACTTGGATGGGCGTTTGTTGAAAAATTTAGAGGCAGGTCGCGACTTGCCCAACCTGGGTCACGGCCCGCCTGTGCTAGACAGAATAAAGAAGGCTCTATGTCATTTTTTTTTCAAACTTTCTCATTTTATTTCAAATTCTCTCATCTCATTACAATATTTCTTACTAAAACCTCTACATTTTTCCTTCTCTTCCCTCTATTTCAAATATTCTTCATCTAATTTTCTCATCTCTACTTCATAGTTCTTATTGATTTATTTTATTATTATTGTTAACCCTAATTTGTGTCTATTGGTGTTTGGTAAAAGATTGAAGGAGGATCAAAGGGGCAGATTTTTTACCTTGCAAGGATTGTAAGTTTTTCTTGATTAAAGCTTTCAATTAAGTTACATTTATATTAAGAGATTTCCTTAGAGTTTTTGGACTGTTAGTGATTTATTGGGTGATAACATAGGGAGATTTTAGTAAGGAAAGTTCAGAATTTTAGGGGAAGTGTTGCAGAAATTTTTGTGGTTATTTTTGAAAAATTGTGAGGGTATGGGGCCAAGGAAACAACCCACTAGGGCAGCTTCTTCAAATAATACTAATCGCCCTTCCTCCTCCTGTTCCCAACCATCCCAACCCCATCCAACTCCGCAAACACCTCAGCCTATTTTAGAATATGATCCCGCACGTTTTATTAATAAGGATTCCTATGATTTGTATCGAAGGTTATCCCAAATGCCAGTTATTCAAGAGTGGGTATGGACATTAAAGACGAATTATACCTGAATGACACCTATCATATTATTAGGAATGAAATTTTGCACCGCGGTTGGCAAGTATTTGTGGATGAGAAAATGCCAAAAGCCAATTGCTCCTTGGTTTATGAATTTTATGCTAATTTTCCTGGGGCTGTAAATAGAAAGGTGTTTGTTCGGGGTATTTCAATTGAATGTACTATTGAGAATATTGATGATTTATTTAATGTACCTACATTAACTCAAGAAGAGGACGAGTATTATCAGTTAGCATATAATAATGAGGTAAATTGGACTGAGGTGGCTGAGACCTTAGGAATTCCTGATGCTTCATTTGTTATACAAAATGGGGAGCCCAAACATTTCAAAAGATAGCAAATGAATGTTGTAGCTAAAGATTGGACTCTTTTCATGAGTGCAAGGCTTATGCCAAACACCCATTTGTCTGAAGTGGGTACTGATAGGTGTCTCTTGGTATATGCCATTATGACAAGGCTTTCCATTGACATTGGGCGAGTTATTCGCCAGAGCATTAGGGATTTAGGTCGCATGACTACTACCACTAGGTTGGGACATGGCTCCATGATTACTAATCTATGTGACATTTGTAAGGTGCCAAAATATCCTAGTGATATTTTTAGGAGGGCTATGGGGGTTATTTCTCAGGCTATAGTAAGTAAATTTAATGCCCCAGCTTTAGAGCCACCTGTATCGGTACCCAGAAATGTAAGAGTTGGTAGGGAAGGAGAAGCAGTTGAGGAGCCCATACCAGCCAATTATCCAACAGAGGGAGTAAGGGCAGATGAGGAGGAAAGAATAGAAGAATACCCTCAATATTTAGCATTTGAGGCTCCACCGGATCCGCATTTGGCTAGACTAGATTACATTATTCGACAAAACCAGCACACGCATAATTATTTGGTTAAGCTTCATGATTTCCATAGAGCTCAAGTTGATAGGTAGAGTGAGCTGGTTTACAGATGGTCGAACCAAGAGGTGGACCGGCAATACTTCCCTTATCCACCACCTTGGCATCCATTTCTAGACCCACCACCATTTTGAGATGAATCACGCCAGGTAAGTTTCCTTTCCTTTACTTATTTTTAAACATTGGGGACAATGTTTTGTTTAAGTTTGGGGGAGGGAGTTTATGTTTCTATTAATATTGTTTTGTGTGTTTTATTATGTTAGTTTTTAGAGTGTGTCTAGTTTTGTATCAACATGAATAAAAATTGACAACAATTGCCGATGATAATAAAATGAATGTTATGAGTATAATTCAAAGAAACTGAAATTTGAAGAAAAAAAAATCTGTGTGCTTGATTATACACTCCGTTAGTGGAGAAGAGTAAGTAAGTGAGCTTATGGAATTATTTGGTTTGAATGGATCAATTGGAAAGAAATTTGGTGAGCATAATTGATTTCAAATTTATTTATTAAATAATCATGATTTGATAATCCAAAATGTTAGTAGACTAAGGTGTGTTGATGGAGTGTTTTAATCAAAATTCTAGATTGAATAACTGTTGAGTAGTTCTCTAAAAATCTATATGATTAACATTCATGATTTTGAGGCATAACTGTTGTTGTTGGTATAATTTCATGTTGTTTGAGTCTAGGTTTGTTTTGAGTCCTTTGTTCGGGGGAACAATGAGTGAGTTTGGGGGAGTTTGATAACTTTATTTTAGGGTCATTTTAGAAAGTGTTTTTGTGGTAATCTTGAGTGTTTTTGTGTGTTTTGTGCAAGATTACGCTTTTGTTTGTCTTTGTTGTAGGTTGGTGTGATGAATCATGAGAAAAAATACAAAAAGAAGCTAAATGGTGGGAAAATGAGGCTTTTGGCGGTTATTGGACTAAAAATGATATCAATGATGCTTCAAGGACGGGTTTTGATGAAGAGATGATCTGAAGGATCAAATCTGAGAAAAATTTAATTAAAGTCGTGACTTGGACTTTAGGGTCACGACTTGAGGGGAACTCAGAGACGTATTTGTTGCTGCAAAGAATTAGTGTCGCGACTTGAGAAGCTAAGTCGCGACTCAAGAGGAAACAAAGGCTAAATTTAGGAGAAAAAAAAGTAGACACAGGCCGCGACTTGCTAAAACTAAGTCGCGGTGCCTAAAGCCTTTATACGAGAAGAAAAGGGCCATAAATAGATACGGGCCGCGACCCAGACAATGCTAATTCGCGGCCCGCACAAGGAAAAACTCAAGATTTTACATTTTTTTACTATAAATTTGTGTTTAAAGTTTAATTAGGTTATTAGGTCAGTTTTTAATTACGTTTTTAGAGACTAATTGTAGTTCATAGGTTTAATATTCTGCAATTTCATATTTTTATTTCTTCTTCAAGTTTATGAATTATTTTGTTGATTTAATCATGTCTGATATGAACTAAACAATTTTTATCTAGGGTTTAATGTAGTCACTTGGATTTCTATCTAATTGAATTATGATATTCTTTTGATTTTTCTTCTCTGTTATAATCTATATAATGTTTGCTTAATGCTAATAAATACTTGATCACTATTTACTTGATTTATTGGTTTTGATTCAAAATTCGAAAGATGAGAATTGAATATGCTATCATTATATAGACATAGGTTGCATATTGGACGAAAGTACCTGTATGGCTTGTGTAGTAATTAGGTTTCCATGCTTAATGCCTTCTATATATTTAAGTTTATCACAGATATGTAGAAAACCTGCATATAGGCTGAGATCTTATATCTTGAAAAAGAATAGGAATCGATTTATGTTAACCTACTATTAGAATAGAAAGAAAGAAATCTAGAATTCATTAATACAATTAGTAGAATAAAAAGTTGATGAAATTAACACCCTAGGTCTTTTTCATAGTGATTTAAATCTTTTATTTAGTTGTTTTCTTGTTTAAAGTATTTTCATATTTATAATCAAATTTAAATGTCAAATTCTTACTTGCCAAATAGAAATTTAAAGAACAATTAGTGGTACTTGGAAAATAGTCTTCGTGGGAACGATACTATATTTACTATCAATATTACTTGAATTGATTGCGTGCACTTGCATATTATAGATTTCACGATCCATTACACGCTAACAGAAGGATCATTCGTTCAACACACAACATCAACACCAATAGAGTTAGCAAAGGAGTACAGAGTTGTCATTTATCAAAATATAACTATATTTTGTTGGGGTTTTATGCCCTAATTAAAACCCAAATTCTTTGTAATCTCATTTTATTATCAATAAAAGAATAGAAATCAGTTTTTGACTTGGTCAATCACTTTGCTCACATGTTTTATTTTCATGATTATTTGTTTAATATAAACTTCTATTAAATCCCGAGCATATAGCTAATCTTATTTATAGTGACGTAATCACAGTGGAATATAAATATGATTATATGTTCAAAAATAAGTTAGTCCTAAGATTAGTCAGTGCACCGGATTTACACTGACTTGCCAATCTACGATATGATCTACTTACACATTACAGTGTTATGTTCTTTCCAGAACATTAGCAAAGTAGATAAGATCGGATGTATTTATTACATCGGACAGGACCGATATTGACAGTTGATAAGATAAGTAAACATGCCGTTATTATCTATTCTAGTCATATCATATAGTTGACCATAGGTCAATTCAATCTCAATTCTGAGTGGTTAGTATTCTAACTGATTGTATTATTTGAGTTCTTTGACTTGTTTGTTACCAGCTTACCCTACGGACTAGCTCATACTTACATCTTGGGAACTCGGTAGTATAATTGAGTGGGAGTGTTAATCATAGATATGAACATCTATAGCTTCTAATGAAGAAGTGAAACGATGGTTTCCTTTTAGTTTGGTTCAAGGTGTTAAATGATAGAGATCTCATTTCAGTAATTAAATTAGTTTACTCAAATATCATTTACAAGGAACTAAGTGTTTTAAGGATAAAATACAATGAGGGGTAAAACGGTATTTTAGTCCTGTCTCATTGTAGACTGTCTATAGAGGATTAAGTGAAAATTATGGTTGTAACAATGGATAATTAATAGCGTATCTATATTTTTTATAGAGCGTTCTATGAATTCAAGAGTGCAATTCCAAGTCTATAGTGGAGTCACGAGGAATTAATAAGTTAGTAAATTTATTTGTTAGATTTATGATAACTTATTAGAGCTTGATTTCATAGGTCCATGGTCCCCATTGTACCTTGGATAAAATCATCTAGATAGTCTCAATTAATTGATTTAATCATCAATTAGAATTATCAAAGTTGACCAGGCCAATTTTGGATAGTTTCACAGAGTTATGTAATTTTGAGAAGAAAAGAGAAATTATGGCAGATTTATTAATTAAGATAAATTGGTATCTAAATTAATAAATAAATTTAAATCAAGGTTAAAATTATAAATGATTAATTTGATAAAGGATTTAAATAATTATTTAATTAATTAAATCAATAGAAAATAATACAGACCTTGATTTTAAGTCCAATGGGCTTATAATCAAATGGGAAATTTCACGGGCCTATAGCCCATGATAATTTCGACCTAGGGCTTCAAAATGGCTGTTATTTTATTGATTTTTTAATTAAATTAAATGGCCTAATTGAGTCTATAAAAGGAGTGCTTAGAGAGAAGATTTTAAAGACGACAGATAAGTCACAAGTCAGATTTTCTGATAGTTTTATATTCTCTCTAAACACAAGTCCTTTTCTAAGCCACTTTGTTATTTTCTCTTCTTCTCTCTATATCTATCTCATGTGTTGAGAATTTCCCACACTAGTCTAGGTGGTTCTAAGGATACATTGGAAGATCGTGAAAAAAATAGAAGATCGGTTCAATTTCTTGATAATACTCTGCGACAGAGAGGATACAAGAGTTAGAGAAACTGAAGGAAGGACTCCTTAATTCCGTTGCGTATACTGTAAGTATTATATTATTTGTTTATCTTTGAATTCAATTTTAGAAACATGTTTTAGGCTATCTCGTATTAATTTGTTTAATATTAGATATACATGAAAATAAATAAAGATCCTGTATAAGCTTTTTCCAACATATTTCTGTTGTAATGTATTATTTGTGGGCCAAGCTCGATAACTTAGGCCCATGAACTAATTGTAACCCTAAACTCCTCACTATAAATAAGAGGAGATGGGATAGAGACGAAGAGGCCATTCAGAATGTCGAATGACCATTCTTGTATAAACAGTCCTTATGTAATGTAAAGGGAAGGAGGACTATAGAAGAATCGGTGACGTAGGTTCACTGGAAACTAGGGTTCTTCAAGGTTAAATATTAATAAAAGTAACTAAGTGGACGTAGGTCATCTTTTTGGGGCTAAACCACTATAAAATATGGTGTTATTTATTTGATTATATCTCTATTCTTGAATCCATGCTCTTATGTTCTCAAGTTGACGAAAAACGGTGTCAATAGTTTGGTGCTTTCATTGAGAGAGCAGATTCAAGATAAAGAGGTTCAATCTAATGATGTTTATGAATAAAGACTTTGATGAAATCATCTCTAGAAGACTCCCAACTTCGTCAAGGGCCAGATTAGTACACATATTCAATTTTATCTAGGAAATCTGTGAGGCAATTGCAAATTGTAAGCAAACACCACATTCGTCAAAACAAGTCGCAGATCTATGTGAGAAATAATTCACTTAATTGCGTCAAAATTGGGGCACAATGCTGAAATTAAAATTCCAGCTATTTTGAGTTACAAGGTGGAACAATCACGGTGATTCAAGGATGGATCCACTTATGGCGGAAGCTTTTTCAAGTTGTTAACAGTGATAAAACCATTGCGTGTAACCCTATTTGCATGTATGCATTTATGGAATCGATGGATATCACAACAATGCTTGTAAACCTAGAAAAGATCCCTTGGTCTTTCACTTGTATACAACACATGAGAACAGAAAGTATGAGTATGCAACTTGTTCGCCTATGATTATAAACTATAAATCCTCAAAAAATAAACGTGCGCTCATGCATACACTCCAAAGGAGAACAAGGAGTAGGAAACCCAACTATTTGAAAAAGGAAACATGTTCTCCCATAATGGTCTATACTATGTGAACATGAAGTTAGGAGGGCTCAGAATCCTTGCAAGGCTAGTGTGGGGAATTTTACTTGCTTCTATGTCTTTATTAGGGGCAAGAGAAACCAAAGAAGGACTGGAATAACATGCCAAATGCATGTAAAGAACTTGTTCATTTCTATGCTCCCACACATAAGGAGGACCTGTTCGCCCATTGTAGCCTATACTAGGCAAACAAGAATGTAAATATATGTTTAAAATTCTTCCAAGCTGTTAAAAGATCCCCATTCTCGCGCTTAAGAGAATCATGTTCTCATGCTTAAGAGATTCATGTTCTCATGCCTAAGAGATCCCTGTTCTCGTGCCTAAGAGAATCATGTTCTCACGCCTATATACAAGAATCCTTTTCACCCTATTTCACAGGAATTTCTGAGATGACGTATACGAGCTATCAAGGACATCAACTCGTAAGCTTGAAAACACCCAAGCTAAAATTCGCACTCTCATGGTAAAGAGGGTCTATCAGTTAATTTATAAGCCTTTAACACTATTATGAGTGAATGGAGCTTCAAGAAAAAAAGATCTTATGGAAATAAGAGATCGAAATCATTAGTGAAAATTCCAAGGTCAGAGAAATCTGAGCTATAGGCAGAATTTATCTTCGAAGCTAACCTATATCTACCCTTCGAGCCGACTCATATAAGTAATCCGAGCGGATCACCCCCTGCACAAGTTATTTGAGCAGTATCCGTTACTCACACCCGAGCTAGTCATCACTCCACAAAAGTCATTAGAGCCATAAACCAAGTCCATCTCTGAACTAAAGCACAGTTTACAACCGAGTTGGGGACAAAGTTCATCTTCGAGACAGTAATCACCTGAGCTGAAACTACAATGTAAATTTTTGTTCTCAACCATACTTGTTTTTGAGATGGTGATCAAACTAGAAATTTCATGGTTTTCGAGATGACATGAGCGCCTATTCAGGATGACTTGGATTTCGAGGTCCTGTCCGCTCATTAAAAGCTCATGCTACGCGAACAGGAGTAAAGGAACTAAGCTCAAAGTATAAGGCTCGGGAACATTTCAAGGTCATCACAAAACTTTGTTCGCACACCCAAGGCACAACTTAACTTAACCCTTCAATGAAGCTTGTTCACAACCTTCATAACCTTTTAAGGAAACTTGTTCGCCCATGCATCCTTACAAGGGCGTGAATAGGAATAACGGAGCACGTCTCGAAAGATTATGCTCGAACCATTTTGAGGTCAAAAAAGATTTGGAAACATCTCGAAGTTTTGCATGTTCGTTTGATCCTTGGGTGAAACATGTTCGCCCATGCATTCTTACAAGGGTGAACAGGAATAAGGGAGCACATCTTGGAATATTACATTCGAATCATCTCGAGATCACCTTTTGATGATTGGAGCGAAAGTTTAGGCACACGATTCAAATGATTATGTTCGAACCATTTCAAGGTCAAAAAAAAGTTGGAGACATCTCGAAGTTTTTCCTGATCGTGTGACCCTCGAATGAAACCTGTTCGCCTCTTCATCTACACATGGGGCGAACAAGACATTCCGAGGAAAAACATGTAATCTTTGCTGATGAGATTTCGAGCTTATCAATACGCATTCTCAAGATAACTTCCAAGCTGACTTGAACAAGTTGCCTCTGAAATAACCTTTACATAATGCAAACAAATGGAATGAACAATCCAATGAGATCAAAGGAGCTTGTTAGCACGAGCTTGACTATGTAATGAGTCTGGATTATCCAACAAAAATAAATTGATAAAAGTAGAAAATAGTTTCAACCTCGCAACCTTGAGACTATACTTGAGGATGAGGAAATGTTACTATCACTAGGCAAGAAATAACCAAATTAACGAGACTACACAATCAAAACACTAACTATTCTCATACAAGTTGGTTGGAGCATGTTTTCACCTATTTACACATCAACATAAAGAAAGCAAGGAGAAAGAATTTGAGGGCTCACCTTGGAGTCATGGCACACCAACCAAAAGACGAGTCTGTTCGCGTAACTGTGTATATTCAATTTCCATTCATTTATGATATACATAGTCCTGTTCGTTTATGGTATGGAAACATATTTTGTTCGACATCCACAAACCGAATCTGCTCACTCGTGTGCCTTAACAAGGAACCAACTGATAGTTCAACTATATTCGTTTACCTTTGGTACTAACATACCAATGGAGTAAGGGCAATAAGGAACCTGTTCGCCCAAGATTACTTCCACGATACGAACAAGGATAAAAAATGGCAAAGCATGCTTTAAAAACTTGGTTAGCATTATCTCTACATAGTTTCATCTCCAACCCGACACTTTTCTTCAGCTCGGGGTTTACCCAGCTAATTTCTTATTAAGGAGATAAGAGTTGGCCCCAAGATGTTAGGAGAATAGATGGAGATGCTCTTCATAGATCAACTTGCGAACCAAACCCTGAAGATAGACCTTAAGGGGTATATCGGTTGCCTACCCGGTGTGACCAAACCTGCTAGGGGTATGAACAAAGATTCCATCTCAGAGGAATCACTGTTAAAGATTGCTTTATATAGTGATTGCGATCAAGAAAGAAGATAACCTCGAATCTCGGTTATAATCATGAAAGATGACAACTTCGAATTCTGGTCGTTATCAAAAAAGAAGATAACCTCGGATCCTGATTATTGAAAGAGGATAACTTCGAATTTCGCACTATAAAACCAGCCCGAACCCGAGGAGAAAATAATCCAAGACTTGTAACTAAGTTACTTGGGGGGCATACAGGTGTTGGATATAACCATACCACAAGCTCAAAAAAAATCTATACATCTTTTAAATAAAAAAGTTGTCTCAAACTTTTGGAAAAGGTTAAAGTATAGAGATAACCGAGCATAAAAGGAAAAATATTACAAATTTTTTGTGCAACAAAAATTTGAGTAATATTCTAACCTATCATGCTTCTATGAATAAAGGAGTATGAGTTTCGAGCAGTTATAAGCTCATCGTACTTATAAGTTTAAATAAGTATGCACAATGATTTTAACAATAAACAAAACAAGTAGACGTACTTGAAAGTTTAAATAACGCAATCAAGCCTTAAAAAATTCAAGTTAGTATAAAAGTGAAATTTGGGAATAAAAACCAAGCTAGAACAATAGCTCGGATTGTCAAAAGATGATTCAAAATAAAACTTAATAAACTAACATGAAAAATCAATGTTATAAAATCATGGTCCTAACAAGGAATAAGACATGAATACTAACCGGTAGCTATTAAGCAAACAATTAAACCTGGTTGAACCAGGTTCGACCGAGTGATGCACGAACTTGGAAGCATTTTCAGAAAAAAAAAAAAAAAAAAAAAAAGATAACCTTGAACTTTGATCAAGGATAACTTCAAATTCTGCTAGTTTGAAATATAACCTTAGAACCTAATCGTTGTTTGGAAAGAGGACAACTTTTAAACCACGATCGATCACCATTAAAGGACAACCTCCAATTCTGGTCGCCTACTAGTTTGGGGAATAACCTTTAGTGACATGTTCGCCTAGCATAGCTTGTTCGACTATGTTTATAGATGTGAAACGAATAGAATGATTATGTTAGCTTATGGTGACAAAAAATGAATTCTGCTATCAAGGACCAAGACTCCTCAATCACTTGGGGGCATATGGGGTGTAAGAACACTCAAGATAAGAATTTTTTTGCAAATTTTCCAAAAAAGGTGTTATGTTCGTTCTACCAAAAAAGGTAAAAATGTGCATGCTCGTGTCCTATTCGTTCTACCTACAAAGGGAAAATTGTGTCTACTCGCCTGAGCCTAAAATAGACAAACACAAGCCATGAAAAGAGAGAAAGCAGATATAAAAATATACAAGCTTTTTGTACCATTCACAAAAGGAAAACTAGTCTGTTTATATCATGCACTATATGCAACTAGTCTGTTCGCACTAAGAACAAAAGGAAAAATGGTTTGTTCGTTGGCATGCAAGTATAGACTACAAAAGAAAACAAAGAGTCAAGAGTATACAAGTATAAAATACTCCAACATAAGGCGTGCTAGAGACTAAGCTATCAGGACTCTTGCTCAAGGGTCTGGTCTCCCGAGGCAGCTAAAGGGTCAGTAGAAGTGCTGGTAGCGAGATCTTCAGGCCTTGAAACATGACCATTCCCCAGCTGTGCTAAGGAGGTACGAACAAAAGATTTTTCTTTGTCGGAAAGTGTCTATTCGCAAGCCTCTAGTAGGGACTTATCTCCGCCACTCAGAAATGTTTCAATCAATACTGCGGTTGTGTTTCCAAACCTGAAAAAACATGTTATTTAAGATGTCTCCTTCTTCTTCAAGGGTTTGAAGGTGATCAGCTTCCGCAACAGCTTTAAGTTGCTCAACCTCAACAACATGAGACTTCTAAAGAAATCTCAGCCTTTAGTTGATTGATCTCGGAACAAGAAGAACTTTTGAGTCGCTCAAGCTCAGTCTTACAATTGTTCCTCTCACCACGAACAATGTCTATCTCAAACATGAGGGCAAGGCATGTAGCTTCCTTATCCTTCTTCAACTGCTCGATAGATTTTGTTAGTTGGGTTAAGGTGATCATTGTCTGTGAAGGGTAAAATAGTTCAATACAGAAAATCAAGTAAAAAGATGACAAGTACGATAATAAGAGAAGAACCATACCTAAACAGTGTTGGAGATAGAATGGCGAACGATCTCGCTGGGGATGCAAACTCTGGAGAAAGACCATTCTGCCCGTATCTGGTCACTATAGATGACCTCTTCAAATCTAGGTACCACCATTTGAGCATGAGAAGGTAATATACGAGATAAGGATCGGGTCGTGGGAACCACACTAGCAGTCGCTGCAGGGGCTGGCGGTGTCACCCCAGCTAGAGGTCAACTTTGGCCTGAACGAATAGAAGAAGACTCTGCAAGGGTCCCCTTATTCTTGTTCGCTAATTGTTTCCTCCTCTTGTTAGCCCTTGCACCTACAACCTTAGGGCCACCGAACAAAGCTCGAGCATTCACGTCTCCTGCCAAAAGAAAAATGGTCAAATAAGATGCAAAAAATATATATATTTTTATAATGTGGTTAAGAAAAAAAAGTATACCAGAAGGAGTATCAGTAAAAGTTTCCTCTGGAAAGTATTCATTTAACCAATGAGGGAGGGATAGTTCTTCATTTCTAAGGGATATACCAAGACCTCCCACGTCACTAAAAGTTTCAGAAGGGAGAGGCAATTGCGATAAGTCAAACTTAGAACAGTTGAGCAACCTAGAACAAAGACTGCTTGGGGAAGATCAAGAAGATGAAACCTCAAAGTGAACTAACTTATACTAGTCACGAACAACAAAAACCTCTTCTGGTCTCCTCTCATGTATAGACTCAAACTTCAGAAAAGGGAATGTAGTCAAACTCCAGAGGTGGAGATAGATGATCCAATGACTGGTGTGGCTCGAGTAGACCAACCAATCGTAAATTTTCATCATTGATAAGGAAAGACGCATTCCTATACTTTCCATCCAATCGACGTAACTGAGAAATATGCTCTCGCATCTCAGAGGTTGGAGTCGGTTGCCTATAACGACCTAAAACAACAAGTTAGGCGAGTAGAATAAGCTTAAAATGAAGGAAGCGAACAAACAACTATTGAAAGGGAAACGATAAGATACTTACCAATATCACAGAATGACCTGTGCTCGGACTGGAGGGCATTGATAAAAAAGTATTGACTAAAGTAGCAACCAAGGTTGGAAACACCACTTCTAAGGACTTCCCCACTAGAATAGCTACACAAGTGGTAGAATCCTTCATAACCCAATACACAGTTGGACTTGATATTGAACAAGTAGTGAACCTCCAAAGCATCAGGGGGAGGCCAATCTAACACTCTATACAGAATACGTAGCAGTACAAATAGTCTATAGTTGTACGGCGTCAGTTGGAATGGGGCTATTCCAAAATAGTCACATATTTCCACAAAGTATGGATGAAGTGGAAGGAAGGCCCCTGCTTGGCAATGCATGGGTCTCCAAGAAATATACCAATCTGGTGGGGAGTTTGCTTGCTCATCATTAATAGGGACTTTACGCCTGAGTTCACCAACAAGTCCATACTTATCTATTAAATTGGACAAGTCACTCATAGAAAAGATGGATCTCAATGTTACAAAACCATCCGAGCTAAAGATTTCTCCAAGCTCTCTTTCGGTATAGTCAGCCTTTTTCCTCTTCCTTAACGCTCTTGATTTCTTGGGAGGCATGAATTTGGTCCTAGATCAGAAGCAAATGGGGCTGGACAGATCCCTATACACTTCGAAGAACGAGGCCTAACCAGATTGTAAAAGAAACCAAACTCCTCGAGGACCAAGCAAACCCAAGTACCTGAAAAGGAAAGGAAAGAGTAAGATTATGTTCGCACATGGACAATATGAGGTATGTTCACCTTAAGTGTACAACTAGGATGAACAGAACCAAAAAAAATACTAGAACATAGAAATGAGATTGCTTAAAAAAAAAGGATCTATACTTGGGAAGAACAAGGGAACTTGCTCATAAAAGGAGTTCAAGCAACCTGTTTGTTTATGGATTAGTTCAAGCCTCTTGTTCGCTTAATGGGTTAGTTCAAGCAACCTGTTCATTTATGGATTGATTCAAACATTATGTTTACAGGACACTAACAAATTCAACTTAAGGAAAAGACGTGTGATGTCTGTTTGAGTAATTGAGTAGTAATTGCTAAGTGTGTGCATGCACTCATTGGCAAGAGGATTACTTTCTCATTTTTATTCATAAAAGGTGGATTGGACCGAGACTTAGGTGGGGTTGTTTGCATATTCAAAGATTCAACCTATTCACCTAGGAAAAGCTTATTTGTCCGCCTATACTATAAATGGTGCGAATAAAAGGTAAAGGCTGTGAATCATAGGGTCATGATCGTTTGCATTACTCTATTCGAATCGTTCAATGATTGGGCAAATAAGCAACAAATCAGATGGGTTATGAGGACCTATTCACATAAGGCAATGTGGATTTACTTAGGTTCATGTTCGTGCAAGGCCTACAAATGCATACCAGATAAGAATAGAATCAAAAAAAGGGGCTTGCTTATTTTAATGAGGGGAACGAACAGAGACTAACTGTTCGATTGTGTGCCTAGAAACGAGTAAGAATTTGAAATCTCTACTTTAGTGGCATCAACTCATTTGAATAAATGGGAGATGGTTAATCATCTTTATTCCTACACATGGAAATGAATAAGGCAGGAAGCAAACAAAATAGAACTATTCGCGTGGGTTCACAGATGGTCTATTCACTAGAGTTAAACAAAGCCACATAAGTATTAAAATTCAAGAAGTTTTGTTCACACATGAATATACAAGTGGCGAACAGAGAAGAAGCTACATAAGCGAACAACATGGAGGAACAACTCATATCATGTCCACATAAAGCTTCTAGTATTTACACAAATCTTTTTGTTCATCTAACAAAATTCAAAGAATGACAAAGGAAGGATAGTGTTCCAAAGGCTCTCAAGCAGTGCTAATAAGAATTACAAATTCAAGATAAAATAGCTTTGTTTGCTTATATTCATTATGTTCACCTGTGTTTACCATTTGGGGCATTGAAAAAAAGGTATATAGAGTGCATATTCAAGCAAATCATATTGCCTACCTATGCATACAATAGAAATATTGGGCCTTCTCTTGACGGTTCAGATTTTTTTTCCCCTGTTCATATAAAGGCTAATATGACAAAGATCAATGAGGATTTGTTCACATATAGGTAAGAAATCTGGTCATTTACATCAGAAATTAATAGACTATGCTCATATGTATGTAAATGAACAGAGGAGTAATTGTTCGTTTAGGAGCCAATATCAAAACGGTCTATTCACATATATAGAAACAATGACTAAGAGGAAAAACTAACGAAAGTACATATATTTGTTCTCTCATGTACAAAGGGTTAATAGTATGCTTGGAATCAGGCACTTACCCACGGTGAATGTCAACTGCTAATGAGAATGGAGCAACAAAGTGACCCAGAGGTTACGGAACCTTTGAGTAGCTTGAACCTATGGCCCTAAAAGTATGAAGCTTCAAGCTCAGCATCACCAAATGTGCTCAAATCCAATTATATAAAGCGAATGAAATGCTTACCCAATAAATGTTGCAAGAAGGAAGCAATAGTGGCAGAAGCTTCTTGGTAGAGCCACGTTATCGCAGTGACGTCGATGACGAGCAGCAGGTTAACTCTTCTCCTCTCATGACGTCGAGCTTCTAAGTGCAAGAAAGGGGTGGTGGAAGCTTACTCTCAAAACCATGAAGGCTTCTAAATGAACAAAACCAAGCGATGGGCTAAGTTTTCAAAGTAATGGGCCTAAGGGTCTTATTAGTCTAAGGGACTTTGACCATATTTGTATACAAAGAACAGAGTCAATTCGTTTGCTTGTGTACAAGTCTGTTCGGAAAGAGCAAACTATACCGGCGGCTACTTTATCTCTAGGCAGCAGAGAAGAATTTGGCATGCTATATCATAATGATTAGTCTACTCTCATGTACATACATAAAATATGCAAACCGAAGGTAATCAAGAGTCATGCCACTTTAGATAACTAGGGCGAACAGAAGTCAGTAATAACAAGCCAATTGTAGAGACAACATATATATATTTCAAGTTTCTATTGGTGTATATATTGTTTAGGACAGAAGGATATAACAAGAAAAAAATGTTGTTCGCCCATGACTACTACATCTTGCTTTCAGATTCAACAACAACAATGAAAGGAGGGGAGAATAGAATGGCTTTGGAACGACTAGAGAAGTGATCATTTTAATAAAGCTATTTTGTTTAAAGGTCACATGCTTGTATAACAAAAAAAGAATGGGAACATTGTTTACATAACTAAGTCAGAATTGTGCAAAGCACGAAAACTGACTTGGGGGGAAAATGTAATACCAATTTTTTTCTCACACAGTACAAAGTGCTTCCTATTCTCACAGAGTGCAAAGTAGTTCCTGTTCTCACAACATACAAAGTACTTTCTGTACTCACGAAGTACAAAGGCAAACCATTACACGCTAACAGGAGGATCCTGTTTGTTCAACACGCAACATCTGCACCAACAGAGTTAGCGAAGGAGTACATAGTTGTCATTTATCAAAATATAACTATATTTTTGTTATAATGTATTATTTGTAGGCCAAGCCCAATAACTTATGCCCACGAACTAATTGTAACCCTAAACTCATCACTATAAATAAGAGGAGATGGGATAGAGACGAAGAGGCCATTTAGAATGTCGAATGACCATTCTTGTATAAACAATCCTTACGTAATGTAAAGAGAATGAGGACTATAGAAGAACCGACGATGCAGGTTCTCCGAAAACTATGGTTCTTCAAGCTTAAATATTAATAAAAGAGACTAAGTGGACGTAGGTCATCTTTTTAGGGCCGAACCACTATAAAATATGGTGTTATTTTTTATTATATCTCTATTCTTGAATCCATGCTCTTGTGTTCTCAAGTTGACAAAAAATGGTGTCAACAAATGGTAATGAGAATGTTATTTGTGGGTTGTGACTAGGTTACTACTAGGGCTCGGGAGAGGATCATTCTCAGGAGTCGTGCTTGCTTGCCAAATTACATGTGCTTAGACCAAACGTAAGAAAACTACACCCAATACGTGATGTATATGATTAGGGTTTGGCTCGGTTGTTAAATATAGATTTGATTAGGGCTTGGGACCCTGTAAATGAGCATGATTATGATTATGCATGTAATTGTTTGATTAAGCACGTTGAATGCTTTGCATCTGAATAATTGCTAAAAAATGTATGTTTGTTTGCATTATCTGATTAAGAAAGGTTTGACTTATAAGTCAAGGACAACAATGGCACGCTGAGCACTGGTCAATATGATTAGGCCTAATCTGGAGTGCATTATATGCTTGCCCGACCCAATGGTCGTAGAAAATTAAGCGTCAAGTACACTGGGCTAGCTCTTTGGCTGGTTATACCAAGGATAGGGTAATGGGCCCCAGGGTGACTTATTAGTCCCATATCCTAGGGCATGGCCCCAATGTGACTTATTAGTCACCTAGTTAAGGCAGGGGCCCCTGTGTGACAGTGTAGTCACTTATTTGCATAGATTGCATGCATGGGTAGGGTTATTACTGCTAGGCATACTTATCATGATTATGTAATATGCTGTTAACTACTTATGAGTATTTTTAAGTTTTCTTGTTGAGCCTTGGCTCATGGTTGTTATGTGGTACAGGTAAGGGGAAAGGAAAGTTGGACAAGGCATGAGTTGGAGAGCTTCAATGGCGACGTGTACATATGTGGCTGCTAGACCACCACGACCGAGGATTTTTAGAGGAACTAAGGTCAAACTCTATTTTGTCGCTTAGGTCGGCTTTTTGTAATTTTTGAGTTTTAATTACCCTTTTGGAACTGTAAATGACCTTGTGTTTACCGAGTTTTTCGGAAACGAATACAAACAGAATAATAAAAAGATAAGAACTGTAGAAATGCTGAAATGTAACTAAACAAACAGTGTTTTTACGTGGTTCAGGCGTTAACAAGCCCTAGTCCATGAGTCGATGTTATTATACTTGGAAAAGGTTACAGTAAGATGGCTGGTGCACAAGAACTTCACACACTCACAGTGTTTCTCTCGGGTTCTCTTGAAGAAGATGAAGCTAAAGAAATTTTAGTAGAGTTTTTGCTCTGTGATTTTTTCTTCGTCCCTCTTCTTGTAAAATGAAGGGGTCTTTATAGCTAGGGTTTCGGATTAGGGTTTTTCTCTACGTACATGAGTCTTAATTACACCAGCCATAAATAGGGATACAATTACTGTAGTAGCATGGCTACAGGACTCTATGTGGGTATATTTACGTGAAAGTATGGGGAACACACAAAGTCAACCGTCTTTTCCAAGTTGTCAGCGGAACAGTAGGCGAAAAGGTACCCTTAGGCGTGCTGGGATGTGTGCGGCTTTGACCTGACGGGCGTGTCAGGCGGGATCCTGTGTCAGGCGGATATCATTCCAAATATGCCTCCTCCAGGACTCGACCGTTTGGCTTTGTTCCGTGCGAGGCACGGAACTGCTTCCGCGGAGACCACTCGAAGAGCTTCTCCTGGAAGGGGCTTCCCCGAAGGATACCCCTTCGGGAGTCCGGGAGAGTTGACGAGTTTCCGTGTTGTGTTTGCTCGGAAGAGTAATCCGGACACTAAACGGGAGAGGCGAAGCCTTTCTGTTCATCCGCGAGCTCTGGTCACCTACCGTGAAAGACATCGATAATTCTGCTTCCCCGAGGACATCAATCTAAACGCTATCCGGAAATCTGGATAACATTTACCCCCCAAGGTCACGGAGCTTTGAGAGATCCGGGAGCTTGTACAGTCCTCCGGGTATTTCGGTTTCTTAGATTAGGCGAGGGGGCACCTTCTGTGTTCCCGAAAGGGTTCCTTTTTCCCGCCTGAGTGTTAGTATGAAAAAGAAAGGGAATTTCTTCTGTTTGAACTCAAGTACTCAAGTGCGGCAAGGACCACGTGTCATTCTGGGAATGGTTCTGCGACCAAGACGTGTGCGTGAGGCGACTGGTTGAGTATGCGTACGTCAGTCATCTGAATAATGATTTGACGGTTTTTAATGGTACTCCGGGCCCGAGGTGGTGTAATGATGGGAAATAAATACTTTATTCCCATCCGAGGAGTCATAAATAGGATCGTCGCTTCATCTCCAGCCGTTGGATCTGATGCACACGGAATGGGAAGATCGGGACCGTCCATTTGAGGAATTCGAAACGACTTCTTCCCTGCTATAAAAACGAGGGAAAGGACCTTTCTTCCTCTTTACGCTTTCAGATTCTCTATCTTTAGGATTTTCAGATTTCCAAACCTTCGAACTCTCAGGCTTCCCAGCTTACGTTCCCCCGAACTTGCCATTTCTTTTGGTAAGTATCTGGAAACTTTTCTTTTGATTTGGAAGTGGGTTTATTCGCCGAAGTTCCTGGTTTGAATCGCCGTTCGTCTTTGCAGCTTTTACTTCTCGCGATCGTGCTGTGCAGTGATCCAGTTACTCCTTCAACCTCCAACTACCCGAATATCAGTAAGTATTTCTACTTTGCTCTTTCCTCCCAAACCTTAGGTTGTTGGTAGTTGTTAGAGTAGAGGTTTCTGCCATTATTGCTTATGTGCATGCGTGAATAGGGCTTTGGTAGGCATGTGATTGATGTGAGTCGATAAGTAGCCTTTTTTGCATGCTTGGGCGATCTGCGTTCGGAAAGTCGTTCCTTGTTTTGCTGTTTTAGGGCATAAGCATGAACACCTTTAGGGTGTTTTTCTCTGGAAAAACACTTCTTTTGGTGGGCTTAGGCTCGGAGTCGGAGTCTGGTTCCTTGCTGCCCTTCGGGTGGCATGGTGTCAATCCCTCGGTAAGCTCGGTGGGAGCCTCTCCAAGCAGTTTTCGGGGAGGGTCTCCCCGACGCCTTTGATACCACTAGGGTATGACAAGGGTGCTGACTGCTTAGAGTGTTTTCTTCTTTCTTTCTTTTGTCCAGTGACGAACATCTCAAAGGAACAACTCCTTGCTGTGGGGGAGGCTGATTCTGCCCAAGAGAAGGGTTCCCCTGTCGCTGGTGCAAAGGGGAAAGGAAAGGCGAAAGTGGTCGCGGCTAGTCCACCGACTTCCAATAGTTCCATCTGGGAGATGGACCAAAAGCCGAACCTTTTCAGGAATTATGGCATGCTGGAGCTGTATTCCTCCGAGGCAGGCCTGAAGAACATCCCAGGTCTGATGTGGCATCGTCTGTCGGTGCTGGGCGAGTCGGCTAGCCAGAGTCACGAGGGCTTCGGTGCCTGGAGCTGGGCACACATAGTGTGTGGGGCGCACTTGCCCCTAAGGAGCTACTTTGCCAATTTCTGTGTGAAGGCGGGGATTGCCCCCTTCCAGTTGATTCCTCCTAGCTACAAGCTCCTAGCAGGGTGGTTCATCTTTTGCAAGTCCCGGAGACTGGAAGCTCCTACCCCGGAGGAGGTGCTGTACTTCTACGGGTTGAAGTCTCAGCCTATGAGGGGTCATTCAGACAAGGTGGGGTTTTACAGGCTGGAAAGGCACCCGGACGTGATGTGCCCCACCTGTCATACCGCGAGGGTTCCAGACCTCCGGGAATACTGGTTCCTGACGACTGGCTTTCCGCTGAAGAGGGTGCCAGCCCTATCTTTGGACTTCAAAATCCCTGGTAAGTGTTCCTTCCTCTCCTTTTCAACTTTGTTTCTTTGCGTTTGATTTTCCTTTTGGTAGGATCTCTAACGCTCGTATTTGAATTTTGCAGAAGTCGTTCCGCGGACACCTCGCTGCGCGGAGATGATAAGGAGGTCCAAGTTCTACGAAGGGCTTTCTGAGGAAGAGTTGAAAGTGGAGGGACTTGTGACCTCCGAATCGTTTAGGGAGTATGGGTTACTTGCCTCCTTCCAAAACATCGAGCTAGTGAGTGGCAGGGGGCAAACTCAGGTGTCAGCTGACATCCGGGAGCAGATTGTCCTGGAGCTGTCCAAGGTGATCACCCAAGCAGCCCGGGACGAAAATACTTTATCTCCTAGTTGGGCGGAGAGGTTCCCCGACCCCCAGCCGGAGGAAGAGGAGATCGAGGCTCGCCACGCCGCGGCTTACCCTAACGAAGGGGCTCTGGGGGCTAGTACCTCCGGGAGAGGTAAGACTAGTTTTCGATTGATCCACACCCCCAGCCTGTCTGAGGTTTCCCGGACCTCTCAGATGGGGTTTGATCCCCGTTTCCTTAGGCTAGATCCGCGTAGGATACCCTTCGACAGATATTGCGATAGGGTAGATGAGCTCCTCTGGTGTCTGAGTGACGGTAGTCTGCCAGAAGGTGTCATCATGGTTGACCCTTCTTCCCTCAGCATGTCATTCCCGGACTTCAAGGAGTACGGGAGCTTCCTGGAGCAGGAAGCGATGTTTTGTTTTGCTCGGGGAAGGCCATCCACGTTTCTCGTGCATGGTCGTCCCTTTCAAACTTTTCTTTTTCTTGTTTCTTGTTCCCTGCTGGCGGGCTTGCTTGTGCTTTTATGTTGTTGATTGTCTTGTCTTCCGCTTATCTTCTTTCTCATTGCTTGTTGGTTCATTAACCTTGCTTTGTACATTTCTTGCAGAGTATCCAGAAGCCAAGATGTTGGGGAGGGTTACTTTGCTCATTAAGAAGGCTGCCACCAGCCAAGACCCGTCCATGGGGAAAGGACGGAAGACCAAGGCTGGTAGGGGAGGTAAAGCTGCCTCCCCCAAGAAGACAAGTGGCGAGGCGCAAGCGTCTCCGAGGGTAGAGAAGTCTCCTGCTGACGGGCCTTCCGAGACTATGATGGTCTCGAGTAGCAGCAGCGACGGGGAAGGGCTTGTGTTCCCCGTGAGGACAACTAGGGTGAGCAAGCGTCCCAGAGAAGATGCTGAGGGCGCTAAGAACAAACGCCTTAGACACTCTTCTCCCGGTCGAAGGCAACAACAACAGCAACGACAGCAACCACAACTACAACAACAGCAGCAACAAGAACAAGAGAGACAATCACCAACGTCGCAGCAGCAGCAACAACAACATCCAAACCAGCAGCAACAACAAGGGCAATTACTTCTGCTGCCGCAGCAGCAAAAGCAACAGACCGGGGCCTTAATACCCCGTCTGCCTCCTCCTCCAGCCCAAAGGGGGTTCACCCTTCTGGGGTCTCCTTCTTCTCAGACAACCAACCTTCCTCTGCCTGGCCTGAAGTTCCACTTTCCGCGGAAGCCAACCAGTTTCCCCGCTGCTCTCCTGGAGGGTGTAAGACGGGCTGATAGTTTTTTGAAGAGGCAGTTAGAGGCGGAGAAGGCTGTTACTCAGGGAAGGGCAGATAACTTGTCTGCCGTGAAGAGTGCTGAGCTGGCCGAGGGGGTGAGATCCCTTCACCCGGCCGGAGCGATTTTGGACGGTCCAGCCTTGGAGAAGAGGCTGGTGCCTAGGCTTGGACGTGCATTGGCGCCGTTCGGAGCTGAGATGATGGAGGACATGGCCCTGAGCTTATGCGAGCTCAATTCTGAGAAATGGGCCATCAGTAGCAGTAAGGATCCGCTGTTGCTGACACATGCTGTGAAGCAGCAACTGTCCGGGGTAAGCCGTCAGTTGTTATTTTTTGGGATCATCTGTCTTTTTGTCCGGCTTTAGCTCATTCTGTTGTCTTTCCTTGCAGGCCTCTATGATCGCGGAACGCTCGTTCCGGGAGGTTGGTGCAGTTCTGGTTCAACTGGAGGAGAGCCAGCTGGCTCGCCAGGCCTTGGAGGCGGAGAAGCAGAAACTGACCCAACAGGCCTTGGAGGCTTCGGAGAAGATTGATCAGGCCCGGCGCACGGCTGAGGAAGAGGCGGACAAGAAATATCTTGCCAAATATCAAGAGTACCGGGCCAAGGCAGAGAATGAGTTTAGACAGCGGTCGGATGGGATGAAGGCCGAAAACTCCAAGCTCCGGGAAGAGCTGTCCCAAGCTAAGGTGGAGAAGGATACCCTGGAAGCTCGCTTGCAATCAAAAAATGATCTCCTCCTTAAGCAGCAAGAGGAATATTCCACTCTTCAGAGTAAGCTGTACGAGGAGGAGCAACTCCATAAGAGGAGCAGGGATCTCGTGTCTATGCTGCAGTTGGGGCTCGCCGAGAAGGATAAAGAGATCGGGTCCTTACAATTCACTGCCAGGGGGCATGTGACCGAGAAGCAATCCGTGCTGAGCCAAAATAGGGAGCAGCGCAAGGAGATTGATTCTCTTAAGGGGGAGCGTGATGCCTCCAAGGCCGAAATGGAAAAATTGAGGGCTCAACTAACTGTTGCGGAGGCACAGCTGGCAACCTCCGAGGCGGAGCGCTTGAAGGAGAAGGAGGATGCTGAGGTGATACTGAACAGGACGATTAATATATCGCATGTGGTCCTCATGCATCAACTCTGGAAAGTGAACCCGGAGGTATTAGGCTATCTGGGAGATGATGCCGAAGCCATGAGGGAGAAGCTACTCGTGTGGGATCAAGGCCCAGAGGCGTACGTCCAAACTTACAACATTGACGAACGTGCTGGAGCTCCTGAGGTGGGAGATCCCGGAGAGGCGGGGACCTCTGAACCTTCTCATGACAAAGTTCCGCCTTCCAATGAGCCGACTCCGCCAGCCTCAGTTGAAACCGATGCCCCCGAAGCTGCGGTCGTGGAAGCTGTAGTTACCCCCAATGCTTGAAGGGGTTTTATCTTTAATTATTTTTCATTTTGAGTTTTTCATTGCGGACATATTTGCCATAATCATAGCATTCTCCTTTCTTTTCTGCCGAGTTCTTTATTTATCTTTGCGCTTAGGGTAGACATTTATACGGTAGAAACTGTTGTAGGGGCGCATGAGGTTTTGGTTCCAACGGCCAAAACCTATGCACTTCCCACTTGAAGCTTTAACGGATGATGTCTTTTCCCACGTAGTTTCTAGGTTACGAAGGTTTCCTGGTTCCAACGGCCAGGCTCCTTTCACCGTATTTTAGCTTTCCTGAGGCAAATAGCCAATCCCGGGACTTGTAGTTATACTGTTCGCTGGGATTGCTAAGGTGAGCCGTTCCATGGTTTGGAACGGGAGTTCTTTTGGTGAGCGTCGCTAGACTTAAGGTTAGATCTTTGCGAAGCAAAACTAACTGTTGTTGCGAACCTCATGGTGGCTGACTTCAGGGACCCGGCATGGAGCCCTGCGAGGCAAGGCTCATTGCTGTCGGGGAAATCGCCACGCCCACCAGGTGTGATCCCGGAGCAGGGGCTTTGCGAAGCAAGGCCGGCTGTGAGTGGGGGATCGACCATGTCTGCTTCTGGAGCTAAAACTTGCAATGGCCAAGGAGCTCGCCATGCATTATTTTGTGAGATCCGGAGTTGGAGCCTGCGAAGCAAGGCTTACAACGGTCGCGGATCTTGCCATCTTTCGCCTTGCGGGACCCGGAGCTGGAGCTTGCGAAGCAGAGCTTTACAGCGATCACGGGTCTTGCCATCTTTCGCCTTGCGGGACCCGGAGCTGGAGCTTGCGAAGCAAAGCTCTACAGCGCTCGCGGATCTTGCCATCTTTCGCCTTGCGGGACCCGGAGCTGGAGCTTGCGAAGCAAATCTCTACAGCGCTCGCGGATCTTGCCATCTTTCGCCTTCCGAGACCCGGAGCTGGAGCTTGCGAAGCAAAGCTCTACAGCGATCGCGGAGAATTCTGCAAAGGACTTGTCAGGGAGTTGGAGGTGTTTTGGCGTAGCTCTATGAACGTGCCTCAACCCCCAGTCCCGTCCATCGCTGGGCTACACAGGAGATAATTTTCATGATACATAATGGCCGGCATTTCCATGGAAATTTTCACATAAGCACATAATGCACATATGACACGTAATGCAAGCATGTTCATGGCAACAAATAAACCTAAGCTTAATAATTTAAACATTTCAAACAATTTAAAATTTTCAAACACAATGCTAGCACATAAGTGGTGTTCTATGTACGTTTTGTTCAAGGGGCGTATGGCTATGCCTTAGCCATGTATACCCCCCAAGCGAGCGTGGGGTCCGGACGTCTCCGGACCGCATGGTCACTTGTTAAAACGCAGCTTTGAACACAGGGATAAAAAGTGCAGTAAAAGCGGAGTGAATCTCTCCGTGTTTCATTAAATTAGCCTGCTAGGCGTAAGTTTTACAACAGGGAGGATTATTTCCACATTTTTCACTTTTGCTAATTTCACCAAGGACTTCTGACTGGATGGTCCGGGGCCTACTGGTAGTAACGGCGGAGGTGCTCCGCGTTCCAGGCGCGCGGGACTTTAGATCCGTCGAGTCTCTTTAAGTGATACGTCCCATGGCCCACTTTTTCTTGGACTTCGTAGGGGCCTTCCCAGTTGGGTCCGAGGACTCCTACTCCCGGATCCTGCGTAGCAGGAAATACTCTCCGTAGGACAAGATCCCCAACTTCGAATGTACGGCTCTGGACTCTCGTGTTAAAGTGTCGGGCTATCTTGCCTTGGTACATTTTTAGTTGGACCTGCGACTGCTCCCGGAGCTCTTCGATCATGTCCAAGGACTCCTGGAGAAGGGCATGGTTCCGGGTAGGATCGTAGGTATCTTGCCTGTGAGAGGGGATCATAGTTTCTACTGGGATGACGGCCTCGCAACCGAAGGTCATGGAATAAGGCGTGTGCCCCGTCGAAGTTCTCTCTGTTGTGCGATAGGCCCAAAGTACTCGCGGAAGTTCTTCCAGCCAGTGAGCCTTGCAGGCTTGGAGTTTTTTCTTCAACGCGGTCTTTAATATTTTGTTTACAGCTTCCACTTGCCCATTAGCCTGGGGTCTGGCGACTGCGGAAAAGCTTTTGATAATTCCATGCGAAGCACAGAAGTTCGTGAAGTGTTCACTGTCAAATTGCTTTCCGTTGTCGGACACAATTTTTCGTGGAAGCCCAAAACGACACACTATATTCCTGATGACAAAGTTCAGTGCTTTTTTAGATGTGACCGTGTTCATAGGTTCAGCTTCAGCCCATTTGGTGAAGTAGCTACCGCGACTATGGCGTACTTCACTCCACCCTTTCCAGTTGGGAGGGAACCTACTAGGTCAATGCCCCAAACGGCGAACGGCCAGGGGCTGGTCATTAGGGTAATTTCTGTAGGCGGCACTCGCGGAACCTTGGCGTACCTCTGGCACTGCTCACATTTCCTGACATAATCCACACAATCCTTCTTCATGGTGGGCCAGAAGTATCCTTGTCGAAGGATCTTTTTGGAGAGGCTCAGCCCGGAGGTATGATCGCCACAGAAGCCTCCGTGAATCTCATGGATGATGGTGCTGACTTCGGTTCCGGCAACACACCTAAGGAAGGGTATGGACAACCCCCTGCGGTAAAGCTTTCCATCCATAACCATGTATCGGGGAGCTTGATATTGGAGCTTCCTTGCGTCAGCTTTATCAGTGGGGAGCTCTCCGGTGGTGAGAAATCTGAGGATGGGTCCTATCCAGGAGTGGGAATGGTCGATGATGGCGTTTATCCTTCGTGTCTCAGTACTGGGGGCTTCTAAGTGCCCGATGGGGACTAAGCCATACTGTTCAATCTTCGGGTCCGTTGCAAGCTTGGACAGCGTGTCCGCGAGTGAGTTCTGGTCCCGGGGGACCTGGCGGATCTGGTAGCCTTTGAAATGCTGCAGTAGGTCGCGGGAGAGAGACACGTAGGCAGCCATCCTTTCGCCTTTCGTCTGGTATTCCCCGGATATTTGTTTTACCACAAGTAGGGAGTCGCTGTATACTTCGATTTTTTGGGCTCCGACTTCTCTGGCCAGTCGTAACCCAGCTAACATGGCTTCGTATTCTGCCTCGTTGTTGGATGCTGGGAACGCGAAACGGATGGCGCTCTGGAGCTGATGCCCTTGGGGAGATATTAGGATGACCCCCGCTCCAGCTCCTTTTTCATTTGAGGCTCCGTCTACATAGACCTTCCAGGTGGGAAGTTCCGGGATAGGATCTTCCGGGAGGTCATTCATTCCCGAGCATTCCACGATAAAGTCCGCGAGAGCTTGACCTTTTATGGAAACACGTGGTTGGTAGTGGACGTCGAACTGGCTCAGTTCCATGGCCCACTTAAGCAATCTGCCAGAAGACTCGAGCTTCTGCAGGACTTGTCGGAGAGGGTGGTTGGTGAGTACTTTGATGGTGTGCGCCTGGAAATATGGCCTCAGCTTCCGTGAAGCAATTAGCAAGCAGAGGGAGAGTTTCTCGATCATTGAATATCTGGACTCGGCGTCCAATAACCTCTTGCTTACGTAATACACAGGGAGCTGGATACGGCCATCTTCCCGGACGAGAGCGGCACTCACTGCGTGCTCAGTCACAGCTAAGTATAAGAACAACGCCTCTCCTTCGACAGGTTTGGACAGAATGGGAGCTCGGGTTAAATGTTCTTTGAGGTGTTGGAAGGCTGCTTCGCATTCGGGGGTCCACTCGAACTTCTTGTTTCCTCACAACACATTGAAGAAGGGGATACACTTGTCAGTGGCCTTGGATACAAAGCGGCTGAGAGCAGCTATCCTTCCGGTAACGCTCTGGACATCCTTATGTTTCCGGGGGGAAGGCATATCTATGAACGCCTTTATTTTCTCAGGGTTGGCTTCCACTCCGCGGGAGCTGACAATGAAACCGAGGAACTTTCCAGACGAGACCCCGAAAGTACATTTCTTTGGATTTAGTTTCATCCCGTACTTTTGGATCACGGCGAAAGCTTCCTCAAGGTCGTCACTGTGGTCCCCGGAGGTCTTGGACTTTACCAACATGTCGTCCACGTACACCTCCATGTTCCTCCCCAGTTGGTCCTTGAACATTCTGTTTACTAGACGCTGGTACGTCGCCCCAGCATTCTTCAAACCGAAAGGCATGACCACGTAACAGTAGACACCCTTGTCCGTGAGGAAGCTGGTGTGTTCCTGGTCCGCGACATGCATCTTGATCTGGTTGTATCCAGAGTACGCATCCATGAAGGATAAGAGTTCGTACCCGGAAGTAGCGTCTACCATCTGATCGATTTGCGGAAGAGGGAAACAATCTTTTGGGCAGGCCTTGTTTAGGTCCGTGAAGTCAATGCACATTCTCCAGGACCCATCGGGTTTCGGGACCAGAACTGGGTTGGCCAACCACACGGGATAGTGCGACTCCTGGAGAAAGCCTATGGACATCAATTTGTCCACTTCAGCTTTGACGGCTTCGGCTCTCACTGGGTCCAGCGGCCTCCTCTTTTGGCGAATTGGAGTTGCAGATGGGTCTATGTTGAGTGTGTGGCACGCAACATTGGGATTAATCCCCGTCATATCAGCGTGGCACCATGCCAGGATATCCTGATTATCCTTCACAGTGGCCACGATCTTATCTCGAATGGCCGACGGCAGGTTTTTCCCCACCTGAATGACTTTGGTGGGTTCTCCCGGGTTGAGGATCACCTCTTCGACTTCCTCCATCGGCTCTATTGCTTTCTCGATTCCCACTCTTGGGTCGAGTTCGTCAAAGTATGCCTCCTGAGCACCCCCAGTTTCTGGTAATTCTTCCGCCAAAGGAATGGCAGCAAACGTCTCTTGGACCGTGTAGACGGATCGGACGGAGATGTTATAACAGCTCCGTGCACTTCTTAGGTCTCCTTGGAGGGTGCCAATACGCCCATCGTCGCATGGAAACTTCAAACATAAGTGGCGTATCGAGGTTATGGCCCCACAATCGATCAGGACCGGTCGGCCTAAGATGGCATTATACGCCGTGGGGCAGTCGACCACCATGAATGTGCTATGCTTGAAGGCACAAGCGTCGCTTTCTCCTCTGAGGGTGACTGGAAGTTGAATTTTTCCTAATGGCATGAGTGCGTCCCCATTGAACCCTTGAAGCTGGATGGGGCATGGGGCCAGGTCTGTCTCGGTCAATCCGATCGCGTGGAAGGCCGCCTTGAAGAGGATGTTTACGAAGCTTCCGTTATCGACCAAGATCCGTGAGACCTTCTTATTGGCAATCTGGGCTTCCACCACGAGGGGATCGTTGTGGGGGAAGTGCACATGTCGAGCGTCATCCTCCGTGAAGGTGATGGGAAGATCCATCATTCGGGGACGTTGAGCAGGTGATTGAACCAAGGCGCACATCTCCTCGGCGTGTTCTAACTCCCTCAAGTACCTCTTCTGGGAGTTGCGGGTGCTTCCGGCAAGGTGCGGTCCTCCGGAAATGGTGGCTACGTGTCCGTCAACGGGTGGCGGAGCAAGGCCGGGCGGATATGGGTTGCTCGGTCCTGGAGCCAACAAGGCAATGGGCGCCGGAGCGGGTGGAGCAGGAAGCGCCGGGTACTGAGACCCGGAAGCTTGGGGGTGACCGGCTCCAGGAGCGCTAGCGGTCCCCCTCTGTCCCGGGGAATATGCAGCTCCGTGAACTACCCCCTGTCCGGGATAGATAATGGGTATCCTCACCCACTGACCGAGGTGTCCCGCTCTTGCCAGGGACTCGATCTCATCCTTCAGCTGAAGGCACTCGTTCGTGGTGTGCCCCACGTCTCCGTGGAACTCACACCTTTTATTGGAGTCTCGCGGACGTCTTCCTTCGTGAGACACTTTCGGGGGCTTCCTGTAGTTGACCATATTACAGGTCGCCCGATAGACATTCTCTCGCGAGTCTATCAAACTGGTATATTCCGTGAACTTGGGCTCATAGTCCTTCCGGGGCTTCTTTGAATGGTCTCCCCGGTTGGAGTTTCTTCCGCTTCGTTTGCTCCGCGATTGGCTCAAATTTCGTTCTGGGGATTCCGCTTGCGGCTGCGGCATGCCAGGAGCGATACTACATCCGGTTTGTACAGCTCCGTACCCAGAGAAATGGGTTTGACTCGGCGTCTGAGCAGACGCAGAAGGCCCGTACACACTTGGAGTGAATTGGGCTCCTGGAAGCGTGAGGGCTGGTGCGGGAGCTTGCGAAGCAAAGCTCGGCGCAGTCATGGAAGGCGTTGGAGCTGGGGGAACTCCAAAGGCCTGCTGGTAGGCATCCTCAAGGTTGATGATTCCCTGAGCCTTTGACATGAATTCGGACAGCGTTTCTGCCCGTCTCCTCTGCATTTCCCCCCATAGCAGGGAGCCGACAGTAAGGCCCGATTGGAGGGCGATCAGCTTCATGTCATCGCTGACCTTGGTCTTTGCAGCAGCTTCCATCATTCTCTGAATGAAAGCTTTGAGGTTCTCAGTGGGTTGCTGCTTGATGTTGGTTAAGGAACCAACCTCCATGTCGTGGTCGCGGGCAGCAATAAACTGCCTCCTGAATGCAGACTGTAGCTCCTTCCAACTGTGGATTGATCCGGGAGTTAATCTTTTCCACCAGTCCTCCGCGGACCTGGTAAGGGTGAGTGAGAAGCACATGCATTTGGCGTCCTCACTGACACGCGCCACTTGCATCATTTTGTTGTATTTAGCTAGGTGGGTACGCGGGTCTGTCCTCCCATCATATAATTCTATGTGGGGCATTTTGAAGTTATCCGGGAGGGACGTTTCCGCGATCCTCCGAATACATGGTTCCGGGTCTTCCTCCTCAGAGTCTGACAGGGCCCCACTTTGCTTCCGGACCAGCTTGGTCAAGGCAGCAATCTGTTCCTCGAGCCTCTTCGTATCACTCTCCGGGAGGTCACGTCCCCGGAGCTTGTCATTAATATGATTTCGGAGGTCATCTCCGCGAGGCCGGGCCTTTTCTCCTTTGGCCTTTTCATACTTGGCCTCCAACCTTCTTCTTAGGTCCACCGTGGACCAGCTATCTTCGGAGTGCGAGTTCGCAGCCCGACCGTCCTGGTTGACGGAATCACTGGGGCGGTTGTTCCTTCCCCTAGGCCTGGGTGCCTTAGCACCGGGCCCTTTAGGCACGGAGTGCCCCCTTGGGGCTGAAGGACGTCTGAGCTTAGGAGCGCCAGAGACCTTCTGCGCGCGGGGGGGGCAGTCGGCCTTGTGATTCACGCCTTTAGGAGGTGCAGGGGCGTCAGCGCGCACAGGCTCTCCAACTTTTTCTTTGCCCTTGTTAGGGGCGGCTTTGGATGGTCCAGCAGCGGCTGGATCCGGCATAGCGGCATCAGCACCACCTAAAACAGAGGCGTCCTCGTCCGAGTCGCCTAGGTCTCCGAACTTGCTTTGGAGGCGCTCCATCATGCGCTGCATTTTTTCGGAGAGGCGCTCCTGCTCAGCAAGCTTGGCTTTGGTGACCTCCAGTTCTTCGGCTACTTGGACCAGTTCTGGGTCCTTCTCATAGTAGCAGCCGTCCTTGTAATAACCGTCTTGGACATACTCTTCTTCGTCTTCTAAGTATGTTGTATCTTCGGTACTGACCCGATCCTGGCGGGATGTCGGGTCTTCACCTTGGTAGTCCAAGGGTTCGCTTTGCACCACATCTTCCATCACGGTATCGGGGTTGACCGTAGCATTTTTGTCAACAGCGGATTTTCTCGTAGTCACCATCTCTTTAGCACGAAGTGAATACAAAAAACGTACACAGAAAAAGAGCTGACTAACAACTTCCTACAGCTCTCAATGAAAGCACCAAAATGTTTACCGAGTTTTTCGGAAACGAATACAAACAGAATAATAAAAAGATAAGAACTGTAGAAATGCTGAAATGTAACTAAACAAACAGTGTTTTTACGTGGTTCAGGCGTTAACAAGCCCTAGTCCACGAGTCGATGTTATTATACTTGGAAAAGGTTATAGTAAGATGGCTGGTGCACAAGAACTTCACACACTCACAGTGTTTCTCTCGGGTTCTCTTGAAGAAGATGAAGCTAGAGAGATTTTAGTAGAGTTTTTGCTCTGTGATTTTTTCGTCGTCCCTCTTCTTGTAAAATGAAGGGGTCTTTATAGCTAGGGTTTCGGATTAGGGTTTTTCTCTACGTACATGAGTCTTAATTACACCAGCCATAAATAGGGATACAATTACTGTAGTAGCATGGCTACAGGACTCTATGTGGGTATATTTACGTGAAAGTATGGGGAACACACAAAGTCAACCGTCTTTTCCAAGTTGTCAGCGGAACAGTAGGCGAAAAGGTACCCTTAGGCGTGCTGGGATGTGTGCGTCTTTGACCTGACGGGCGTGTCAGACGGGATCCTGTGTCAGCGGATATCATTCCAAATATGCCTCCTCCAGGTCTCGACCGTTTGGCTTTGTTCCGTGCGAGGCACGGAACTGCTTCCGCGGAGACCACTCGAAGAGCTTCTCCTGGAAGGGGCTTCCCCGAAGGATACCCCTTCGGGAGTCCGGGAGAGTTGACGAGTTTCCGTGTTGTGTTTGCTTGGAAGAGTAATCCGGACACTAAACGGGAGAGGCGAAGCCTTTCTGTTCATCCGCGAGCTCTGGTCACCTACCGTGAAAGACATCGATAATTCTGCTTCCCCGAGGACATCAATCTAAACGCTATCCGGAAATCTGGATAACACCTTGTAAACGTTTATTTTGGGAACCCATGTAAGCACTTAATGTTTTAATGAAAAGACTATTCATTTCATCCAAAAAAATTAACTATAAGCCGTTAATCACGTTTATGGCCAAATGACTCAGTTAGCGAGACTAGCACTATTTAAAATACACAGTGTCACGGTCTTGGCTATCCAGGGCGTTACAATATCAACACAATCAAGTACATCCCAAAGCCTAAACCATTTTCCATGTTACCAAACATATATTTTCCTAAAACATCAGCAATTTTTCCAAGGAAAAAGGAAAAAATTTATGAGGTTTGCTCAAGAACACAAAAAATCCAGAAGTTCGAAATCCTCAAGAAAGTAGTTAAATCAAAGCATGAATTTACAAAGTAAAGCAAATGTGATCGCAATATCAAGAAACTTAGTGTATTGAAGATTGAGAAAAGGGTCTTGAGTAAAATTTGAATTTGGGGTTTAAAGAGTGAAGAACAAGGCTTCGGTTTAAGAGGATTTCAGAGAGAAGAAGCTTAAGAATTTTCTCAAAGGGTAAATAATGAAAAATAAACAGGTAGGGCTATTTATAGGCCATGGTTTGCATGCGATCAACTGGCATCATAAGAAAACTTTTCATCATTAGTTTCTAGTTGATATGACATCAGATGCGTGGGAGGGCGAAAAGTTACATCCTTTTTCCAAAAAGTACCATCATTGCTGCTTGAAATGTGGTGCTAGATTGTATTGGGAGCCCAAACATCGTCAATCGCCTCACCTAGGAAGTCTAATCATGACCTATAATGGTGATATGAATTTTAAAGGTGACAGAATTTGAAGAAGCACCAACCTGGTGGTAGCATGCAAGTTTATCCAATACTGGTCACGACAGGATAAACTTGGGGGCAAATGTTTAGCCCAATTTTGGACTCAGTGATGTGGCATTGGAAGAAGACACGTGGCAATAAAACAACATCAAATGTTGAGAGTTGGTCAAAATGAGATAGCTTCTCGAGGAAGCCATACCAACACAAGGAGTCATAATCTGCTTGATCCAAGTGTATTGCTTGAAGAGAAGCAAGTAAGCACTATCCATTGAAGTTGCTCGGAGACAGACCCTGCTCGATATGCAAGACAATTTCACCAAAGGATCTGAATTTCACGAGATATTGTGAAATATCCAAAGATATTTTTGTAACTGGTATTTGAATGTATTTTTCCCATATTATTTGAATTGGTAATCAGTTGTAAGAATCTCACACTAGACGTGTAAGACCTAGATTAGTTTGTAAGTGCCCATAGAGATCTCTCTCAGTCATTATCTCTAAGATGAATTAATGCACACTTTACATACAAAACCCTACTTAATTGCATTCTCTCTCAGGCTTAAGAAACTCAGTTGAACCTTGTTTCTTCTTGATCTTCGATTTCAGACTTCTTTTATTAATAAAAGTGCAAGTGGACGTAGGTCATTACCAACTCTTGGAGCTGAACCACTATAATTTATTTGTGTTGTTGCTTGATTTCAATTCTCTAAATTTATTTTTGTCGTATAAATTGACTCAGTTTCATTGACCAAAACGTTGGTCAACATTGTGATTCTTATATTAATTACATTATGACCCATTATTTATTTTTACATCATTTTTATTATATTTAAAATAAGTATTTCTTTTAAATAAATATATATTATCATTTTTTTAATGAAATGTGATATTAAAATTTTATATATACATTAAACTTGAAATTGTATTATATTTTTTTCTACAAATTTGTGTGTACATATAAGCTGTGAATTTATATATTTTAAACAAGAAAAATAGTATATATATATATATTGTTACACCCAGATTTCGAGAATGGGAATCTTGATCTCGAAATTCAGACTCGTAAGGCGTAAGCTCGAAATAAGCACAATCATCATGTGATCCACCAGTCAGAGACAGTTTCGCTGTAAATGACGACCTCGTGAGCTCTGTAGTTGACACACAGACAGTTGTACCAAAGGAGCTCTGTAGTACTAAGTCAGGGTAGGAGTCAAAATGGACTACACCAAAACGAGTGGGGGAGTTAAACAACTTGTTCCAGCTACTCAGACTCTGATGACGAATATGTATAGTGTCTTACAAGGTCGACAAGTGGAGGTTACAAAGGAAGGTCTGTCTTCTACCAATTTAACTAATGGAAGGTTGCAACATTCTGAGTTGGAATGTTAGGGGTCTGAATAAAAGGAATAAGCAGAGGTCTCTTCTTAACCTTTGCAGAACCAATAAGATTGGTTTAGGAGCTTTTCTTGAAACTAAACTTTGGGGTAATAAGATTGAGGATATGATGAAGACTGTTTTTGTTGGATGGGACTGTTAGAGTGGTCTGGCTATTGATGGAAGGATTTTCCTGGTTTGGAAAACTGATTTTGTGTCTGTTACTATTCTTCAGGAAACTGAGCAATTTGTTCATTGTCGTGTGAAGATTATGGGCAAAGCTCAGGAATTCTGTTTGACATTTTTTTATGGGAGGAATACGGTAGAGGAAAGAAAAATCTTATGGCATTCTTTGTCTTTGCTGGTGTTCCCCGTGCAGCCTTGGCTCTTGGCTGGTGATTTTAATGTTGTTTTTGACTATGATAATAGACTTGGAGGTCGTTCAGTTACTGAGTTGGAAATGGAAGACGCTCGTCAATGGAGGGCTTGTAGTATGGTTGATGAGTTGAGAACGATTGGCTCCCATTTCACCTGGTCTAATAAGCAAGCAGAAGGGGCCAGAATTTTCTCCAAATTGGATAGGGTGTTCAAAAATGAAGCATGGTTTGATACATTCCATAATATTGAGGCCTTAACTAATTGGGATGTCATTTCCGATCATTGCTACTTCATTATCAAAACCATGATTGTCAATGTTTCAGGGGTTAAGCATTTTAGATACTATAACATGTGGGTTGAGCATTATGAGTTCAGAGATACTGTGTTGAGTAATTGGTCTAAGCCGTTGCAAGCTTATGGTTTAGTGCGAATCTTAAGGAAATTGGATAGACTCAAACATGTTCTGCATAAATTTAATAAAGTGAAGGTTAGTCAAGTTTTCAATAGCTAAGGAGAATTACCAACAAGCTTAGTTTAATCTTCAACAGAATCATTATTCAGCTGAGCTTCAACATGCTGAAAAAACTACTTCTCTAGATTTTGCTCTTCAATCCAAAATTTATGAAAGTTTTCTAAGGCAAAGGAGCAAGATCACTTGGCTTCAGTTTGGCGATGAAAATACTTCCTATTTTCACGCCAGTCTTAAGCAGAGGAAAGCTAGAAATCGGATTACTTCGTTCATGGATGATTAAGGTCAGCTCATTGATAATTATGAAGATGTTGTTGCTCATTTCATCAACCATTTTAAAAGCTTCATGGGTAGTCCTAGTTCGGCCACTTCTCAAGTCCAGCATGACTGTTTCATTGATGGAGAAACTTTGAGTTTGGATCAACAACTTGGAATAATAAAGCCGTTTACCAAGAAGGATGTGAAGTTGTCTTTATTCAGTATTAGATCTATTAAGAGTCCTGGCCCTGATGGATATGGTTCGAGCTTTTTCAAAGTCTTGAGGTAGGATATAGGGGATGAAATAGCTGATGCGATGTTGAGTTTTTTGATCATGGAGAGCTTCCTACTGAATTAAACAACATTATCCTCTCCCTTATTCCTAAAGTTGAGACTCCCTCTAGAGTTGTGGATTTCCGGCCGATTGCTTATTGCAATACTCTGTACAAGTGCATTTTGAAAATGCTATGCTTGAGGTTGGCTAGGGTGCTTCCGATGTTAGTTAACCAGAATCAAGTAGTATTTATTAAGAACTGTTCTTTAGCTCATAATATTATCATTTTCCAAGACCTTATTAAAGGCTATACTAGGAAAAATATTTCGCCTCGGTGTGTGTTGAAGATTGATCTTAGCAAGGCATATGACACAATTGATTGGGTTTTCTTGGAGGATCTTCTGAAAGCTTATTGTTTTCCTAGTTGGTTTATCCATTGGATTATGGTGTGTTTGAAGGGAACTTCCTACTCTCTTTTGATGAATGGCAGGATGAAATGGGAGTTTAGTGGGAGGAAAGGTCTAAGACAAGGGGATCCTATCTCCCCCTTATTGTTTGTTTTAGTCATGGAATATCTCACTAGAATCCTTATACAAGCCTCTCACAACAAGGATTTCAGGTTTCATCCTCTTTGTAAACGGCTAAAACTAGTTAATCTATATTTTGCGAATGATCTTATAATTTTTTGGAAAGGGTCTCTTTGGTCTGTCAAAATCCTCCATGGTGGATTTAAAATTTTTAGTCAAGCTTCTGGTCTTTCAGCTAACTTGACTAAATCTCATATATATTTTGGTGGATTGACCTCTGAGGATAAGAAGAGTATCCTAGACTGTTTAAACATTGTGGAGGGTTCTTTTCCCTTAAAATATTTAGGTGTCCCTCTTCTGCCTACTAAATGGAATTATTAAAAAGATACACCTTTGCCTTCATACTTGGTCTAGTTGTCACCTATCTTTTGCAGGAAGAGCTCAGCGAATTCATTCTATTTTGTTAGGTATCCGGTCTTATTGGATGAACATTTTCCTTCTCCCTCAAAGTGTTACCCATGAAATTGATCTCTATGTAGGAATTTTTTATGGGGTGAGAAAGGCAATCGGAGAAAACTTCACTTCACATCTTGGGACTGGGTTCGTTTACCAAAATGTTTTGGAGGTATTGGGTTTAAGGAAAGTTCTAAATGGAATAAAGTTATGTTAGCTAAATATGTTTGGGCGATTACTTCTAAACAAGACCGGCTGTGGGTTAAGTAGATAGATGATCTTTACCTCAAAGGTCGGAATTTTTGGGAGTATATCTTAAAGATTGATGTGAGCTAGTATTGGAGGAAATTGATTAGTCTGAGATCTTATCTGTCTTTAGTTGATTTGGAGGCTTCAGTTTTAAAAGGGAAACTCCATCTGAGTGTTCTGTACAACCATTTGCTGCAGCGGGAAAAGGTTAGCTTTGCTAATGTTGTTTGGTGTAATCTTTCTATTCTGAAACACAGGTTCATTTTATGGCAATCGGTCCACGGTCACCTGCTTACTCGGGACAATTTGGTGCATTTCCATGTTAGCATTGACTCTAACTTGTGCCTTGTTTGTGAGATTGAGGTCGAGAATCATGCCCACCTATTTTTTGACTGTGCTTATTCTCAAAAAGTTTTGCACTGGGTCAGAGGTTGGCTAGGTGCTGCCATTTGGCCTACCAAGTACTCTGATTGGCTCACTTGGATGGATGGGAGACCAAAAAGGTTGTTGCAAAGCATTGCTGCAGCTGCTCTTGCTGCTTCAGTTTACTTCATTTGGCTCAATTGTAATTCTTGTATTTTTGATTATTTTGCTTTTTCTGTTCAAAAAGTTGATCTTTTGATTAAATCTTGTTTGAATGCTAGAATGATTAGCACTGTGAGGAAGAACCTTCTTACCAAAGAGAAGGTTATGTTTGATTTCATTTGGAATTTGTAATCTGTTTTCTTGATAGCTCTTTGTGAGCTTTCGGTTGTAAGTTGTTTTGGTTCAATAAAGTTCTTTCTTTCTTTAGCAAAAAAAATAAGATTTAAAATAAAAATAGATTTTTATGAATATTTTAATAAAATAAAAACTTTCATTTAATTAAGTACAACTTCGAAGTATTAATGATATTTTATTATACATTTTTCTACAAAATATTTTTGTATACAAGGATAATTTAATAAAAAAAATTTAAATAAAAATAATAATTTTGGTATATAATAAAAACTAATATTAAAAAATAATGATAATTTGATTAATAATTATTTATGAAAGTAAAGTATATGTATTTTGCTCGAAATAATATAAATTTTGCATGAAATTCAGCAATAGGTTCATCTTCCTCTATTGTTAAATTTTTGAAGGCCTTATCAAGAGAACGAAGTCTGGACTTCTTGACAGCATTAGTGCCATCATTCTTCACTTTTAGTTTTTCCCAAGCTTCTTTGGCAATCTCACAATTCGTAATGACTTTGAGCTGTTTAGTTGAGACTGTGTTAAAGAGAGCATGCAAGGCATTTGAATTGTAATTTACTTTCTCGATTTCAGTAGCTGTCCAGTCTTTTAGTTTTTTAGACATTACCTTCCTTGAGAGAGTGAGAGGATTCCATCCATCCGCAACAACCATCCACACACGCTCATCTACTGCCTCGAGAAATGCTCTCATTTTTGTCTTCCAATAAAGGTAATTTGCTCCTTTCGGCATAAGAGGTCTTGTGGTACAATACCTTTTCTAAACAATTCCATAATCAACACAAACAAAGAAAATTCTAGTAGAACAATGACGAATTCAATAGACAGAATAAAGCAACTATCAACGAAAACAACCTAGTATACCAAATATAATAAAAGGTAGCCGGTAAAAATGGCGCCTAAGTTATTTTCCCTCTCTCTCTAACATTAGTTGCAGCACAAAGTTATCATTTTTCCTTTTTTGCTTTGCTCTCTCTTTCTCTCCTAGTTCTCCCTATTGTTTTCTCTATAACTCTCCCGTTCGTTCTCACGCATCACTTTTCCCTTTTGTTTTCTGGTTCAGCAGCTATTATTTCTCTTGTATCCATCTTCTCTTCTCGAGGAACTTTGGATTGGCCACATCAACGGTAACATCTTCTCTTTTTGAATAATCTTCTTTTCATTGTGTAGTATGTAATTTGCAAATCCATTTTGCATGATTTTGAAAAACTGAAGCCCTGGCTTTTGGGTTTTTTTTATTTTTTTTATTTTTACGAATTTAGCTGGACATATTTTTAAATTTCTCAAATAATTATGTAGTTTAAATATATCATTCATAGATATTCATTCTGGGTCGACCAACGTATACAAACACAATATTATAATTCTGTTTAAAAAATATTCCCCTTGATATAGTCATTTTCTTCATGTTAAAGGCTATGTTGTATTATTTATTTATTTCTTTGCTAAAAGTAATCCCACATTTAAAAGAGTTTCACACATAAATGAGTTTAGAGCTGGGTCTTCCATAATTTTGTTCCTTTTATTTGTCTGCATCTCTGGTTTGTTAGATTGAATTAGTCTTGTTTTTTGGTTTGTAATTTAGTTGGTAGAGTATCATGTTTGTTGGCTCTCCATTTAGTGTGTTGTGCCCTTTATTATTTGACAGTTGTGGTCTTATTGTTTTTCTCTCGTTTGTGTGCCTATTGCTTTTTCTTGGAGGTCTATTTGCTCCTATTTTTATTTCCCGCGTGGCTTTCTTCTGTGTAAATATAGTCAAGAAATGTGTGTAAATATATAATATATGTACCTGATTAATGAATAAAAAGCCACATGTTGTGGTCCCTTTTTTTTGTATGCTTCTAGTTAATATGAGTAGATCAATATATACTTCTTTTCTTATATTTTCTTACCTTTTCAATTTCTTTTTTCTCTTTGAATAATATGCTTCCAATGACTCATTATTAGTTACAGTAATGAAGTGATTTTACTTCTCATTATTTTCCCAATGTATTTTGTTTTATATATGTTGACACGAAGAATGATTTTCTATTGTGTAATGTCATCATTGAAAGGGCTATGCATGTATATATCATATTAACTTCAAATACATTAGTGTTTGTATACAAAACGAAATTGGAAGAGGAAAAAGCATGTTCGTTTTATATTCAATCAAGTTGAAACAAATCTCACCCACATACTTATTCTTTTCGCTGTGTTTCTTTTAATTATATGCTTTTAGTTAGATTAATTAGGCGGTGGGTTTTCTAGTGTGTGGTGGTGGGAAATTTGTTAGTGTTCTTTTGTCAGGAAGCTTGTGTCTGTTATGGTTTCGTTTTGTTGTGTAGGTCGGCTAATGGCTCTGTGAGGTCTTGTTGTTTCCTTTTTTCTGTTCTTTTTTACTGGGATTGTATGAGTTTGGGATTTCAATGGATTTCTCCTCACCTACCTGCCTTCTCGTTTAGAGAGTTGGTGTTTAACAAAAATAAAATAAAATTAGGCGGTGGGTTGTCTTTTTTAACTTTTAGCTGGTGGCTTTGTTTCTTGAGTCTGCCACGCTTTGCTATGTATGTTGTATTATTTATTTAGTTTTAGCACTTATCATCATTCTCAGAGTTTTGTATGGAATGAGCATTGTTAAGTCTTCTTTTTTCTTTAACATTGGATTTGTGTTCTTCAAAGCTAAAGATCTCTTTTGGACTATTGTTCTTTTACTCTCGTACCATTTGTTTTGTTTGTTCACTCAAGACATAGAGTTGAAATGGATGTTCATGATCAACTTTTTGGGATCAAGGAAATGGAGTTGAATGGATGGTCATGTTCTACTTTTTTGGGATCAAAAAGAACTATATGGTAAGTACAACTATATTGCCTATGTTTTATTTAGAAGACGCAGTGTTTAAAATGTTTGAGTTACTTCATAAAGGGTCAAAGAGAGTTGTTTTGACCAAATTTCCTACTGTCATGGTTGGGAGGATTTTGAGAGACTATTTGCAGAATGGCTGTGTGGTTGACCGATAGCTTAAGATTTTTTCATAAATATATGTAATTGAATTTAAAGAAAAAATCAAGGTGACGAAAGGTAAGTGTTAGGGAATTCAGCTTCCGCACACAAGCTTCATCTACAAACACAAAATCAATAAACTAATAAACACAACATGCACAAATTTCAATAAAAAAAATTAGCAAGAAAAACACTAAAATCAACACCAAGAATTATAGAGGTTCAACCTAAATAACTTGAGCGTACATCCTCTTTGAACTCCCCTTTGGATGTTCTTTTCTACACTATGAAACAGCAATGGAGATTACAACTTGTCACCACTAGAGAACTTCTACACTTGATGGATTACAATGCTTTGAACCCAAGCAAAACCCCAAGTACACTTGACCATGTACAAAGAAATCTCTCACCCAAGACCCAAGTGTTTTTCTCTCAAGTTCTCTAACTTAAAAAAATACCAGAAATAAACGCAGACCCATCTGGCGAAATGGTAGACAAGACTAGAAGAAAAAACATAACTTTGCTGATGTGTTCTGGTGTTTAAAGCAGACCAAATATTCTAACAGCAAGATACAATGAAAATCTGTTTTACTCTGTTTTATTATATTGTATTTACTTTCTTTCAATATATATGAGGTTCGTTGAGGGTCGTTTTTGCTTAGTTAAGAAACTTTTATTTATCAAAAGATTCAAATTAGTATAAAGTTTTTAACCTTCAATTGAATAATTATTGGAATGCTATCTTACCGTTTTCTTGATATATATACTATCTCTTTTAGTTTTTTGTTTGTTTTACAATATGCATTATACTGTAGAAATTTATATAAAGGTTTTTAATTAAATGGATTACTTTTATGCAGAAATACATTTAGCAAAATAATGGGTTGAGGTTTCTGCTTTAAAAATTGGTATATTTCATTTAAACATTTCTCTATAGATTTCGTTAAACTATAATAGCTAAATGGTTATATATATATATAAATGTATATTTCCATATGTATATATAATTGTACACATATACATTGTATTATTTTCTTTTTGAATTTTCTGCAGGAATATAAAATCAAAATCCATGTGTCAAATTTTGAGCTACAAGTTTGATAACTCCATTTTAGTGTCTTTTTAAAATGTGTTTTTGTGGTAATAGAGTCTTTATGTTTGTTTTGTGCAAGATTACGCTTGTGTTTGTGTTTGTTGTAGGTTGGTTCTTTGGATCATGAGCTAAACGCGAAAAGAAGAGGAAATGGTGAAAAAATGTAGCTTTTGGTGGTTGTTCGACTCAAATTGGTGTTAAAGATTAGTTATAATAAGTTTTTGATCAAGGAAGAATGTCAAAAGGTTAACATCTGGAAAAAATAGAATTATAGTCGTGGCCCTTAAGCCCATGTAAAGTCAGAGGCTGAAGGTTTGCTGAAAGGAATTGGAGCTTCGACTTGGTCAAGAGAGTCGCGGCAATAGAAGAAACAGAGGCAATTCAAGAGGCGCATGTAGAGGCGGGCCGCGAGTTGGGTGAAGAGGGCCGCAGTGCTTGCTGATTTTGACTAAGGTTGAAGTGCCTAAAAAAAGACACGGGCTGCGACCTAGGAAAAGCCAAGTCACGTCCCGCCTATGAAAAATAAAGGAAATCGTGTTTTTTTTTAGTAGAAATTCATACTTTAGGGTTTAATTAGGGGAATGTCAGATTTTAATTACGAATTTAGAGATTAAATTTGATTCAGAGACAAGTTTTTCTACAGTTTCATATTTTTTATTTCTTCTTCAAGCCTTTGAATTTTATGTTTCTAAATAATGATTTTGTTGTTTTAGTCATGTCTGATATGAACTATACATCTCTATCTAGGGGTTAATGTAGTCACTTGGATTTCTATTTAATGTTATTATGATATTCTATTGATTCTTCTAATTTATTCTAATCTATATAATGTCTGCTTAATGCTGGTAAATATCTGATTAATATTTGCTTGATTTATGATTTTGATTCAAAATTCGAAAGATAAGAATTGAATGAGCTATTGTTATATTGACATAGGTTATATATTAAACGAAAGTACCTATATGGGTTATTTAGTAATTAGGTTTCTATGTTTAATATCTGTTATATGTTTAAGTTTATCACAGAGATGTAAAAAACATGCATATAGGTTGAGATCTTATATCTTGAAAAAGAATAGGAATCGATTTATGTTAATCTGCTATTTAGAATAGGAAGAAAGAAATTTATAACTGAATAATAAAATTAATAGAGTAAAAAGTTGATGAAGTTAATACCCTAGGTCTTTTTATTATTGATTTTTATCCTTTGATTAATTGTTTTGTTTTTAGTTATTGCAATTGTGTTTATAGATAGATCTATTCATCTTGATTTTACTTGCCAAATAGAAAGTAAAGAATGATTATTGGTAATTTGTCAATAGTATGTGGAAATATCCTTTCTTCTGGAATTTATTACTTGACATGACCATGTACACTTGCGTGCATATTTTAAAGATCAAGTTTTTGGCGTCGTTGCCGAAGACTTAATATCCAATATCAAAATTAATTGTTTTTTGTTCTAATTTGGTTTTTATATTTTATACTTATTCGAATCGAAGCTTTATAGTGTTTTAGGAGTTAATTGTATATGCGGGTGTAATGACCCACTAATCTAGACTAATTGGACCATTACCGAAACTATACATAAAACTTACATTTTTACGAAAATACCATAATTTATTGAGTAACTTGAAAATAAGAGTTATTTACAAATAAACAGAATACTAAGAAGGATTTTGGGATCCCATTGTCTTTAAAACAAAACAAGATTTAAAATAAAAGACATTACATAATAATGCGGAAAATACACATAAAAACCATAAAAACATAAAAGGAGACTATATCCTCGAATCGAATAACGCTCGGCCCCTTGACTCCATTCATCATCGATACACATTCTCCAAGCGTCACGAATCTTTCCGCCTCTAAACTTATTTTCCTGCACATAAACAGAAAGGAGTGAGCCTAATGCCCAGTAAGGAAAATCTAACACAAAGTCACATACATAATTTCATAAGAAAACATAAAGACTTAACATAACATATATAACATACACTTATTATAATGGCCATTATTACTTGGGGTCCCATAGACTAAACAAGCATATGCCCATGGGATTAGTGGGGTCCTACTAGCTAAGTAGGTCATATGCCCATAACCCATTTGGGGTCTTGTTAGTCATATGGGTCATATGCCCAAGCCTACAAACATACACATATATCATAACACTTTTAATAACATAAAACATATAGATAACATAATCACATAACATGTTGATTCTAGCCTATTTCCTTACCAAAGTTACCGAGATTATGGACTGAGTTGGGATTGTTGGAACACTCCTAAAACCATAAGAAAGAGTAAGTCTAAAGAAAGGAGATGAAATGAAAGAGATGGAAAGACTAAACCATAGAAAACACACTTACCGACTTATATGCTTAAAAGCTTGGATTCCCTAACCAAAATAAGAATAAGGTTAGGGGACTGAGTAGAAGGTTTTGAGAAAGGAATTAACATAAAAATACAGAAAAGAACTAGAGTCTTGGGTTTACCTCAAAGATTGCAAGACCAATCTAACATCCACCGAAATACTATAGCACTCACTTCCCAAAGTGTTTGATAAGCTTATGATGTTTAAGCTTATAGTTTTTCCCCAAACCAAGTGTTTACACTCTCACACTCACTTAACACTAGCAGCCTCTGAACTTAGAGCAAATGGTGAATAATGGCTGGGTACTAGGTCCTATTTATAGAGTTTGGGAATGAAAATATCTTGATTTTACTTGAATAAAAATAATGGCTTTTTAAGTGAAAATCATTTGAATAATCGTTCAGCAGAGGCTGAAGACTCGTTCAGAAGATGCTGGACTGTTGAAGGAGTTTGAATGGCTGAAGGGAAAAGAATTCAAATGTATTTGAAAACATGCTGGTGGAGGCGATATATCGCCCCCTATAGGCGATATATCGCCTGGACCTTTGTTCCCGAGGCGACCGTGCATCGATTCGTGTTTTCCGTATCTACGTGCTGCGATATATCGCCCCCTATAGCTGCGATATATCGGCATACGCTGAATATTTAAACACGAATTTACACATTTTTAGCTGAGTTTGAATGGAGTAAACAGCCTTGACTAAGCCCTCAACGTGCTCAAAGCTGCTGACTGACCCTATACATTCAAACTTTTACCCTTATTTAATTTAATCCTCAAAAATACTTAATCCTTAATTACCATTCAAAACATGTGCTTAAAATCCTATTGGTTGATGTCTAAACCTTATAATATAATAATATAATCCTTAATATCAGACACATTAATCAAACCTTAGGTTATACTTAATATTCTTAAACTATAGGTTAAACTTAGAAAATCTATAAGTACTACTATGAGTGTCCAAATAACTCCCGGTCTGAACCAAAAATCCATAGTAACAAAGATAACACTAAACATACTATAATACTACTAAACAATTAGCTAAGTAAAGTTCTTGGACTCTACAGCGGGGAAGTAGAAAAAAGGAACTCATACCAGTAGATCTTGAAATTGATAGAACGTGCAGACAAAACCGAAAGGTAAAGAAAAGACTTGATTTTGCCATGGCTGAGAATCAAGGAAATGTAGAAAACAATAATGCTAATGTTAATAATATCCCACATATTGCAGAGGTTCCAGTGGAACAAGGACTAAATACACTTAGAGACTATGTACTTCCTACTGTAATAAGAGTGCATTCATGCATCAGACACCCCACTATTGCTACAAATAATATCGAGATTAAGCCAGCAATATTACAAATGGTGCAGTCTACTGTTCATTTTGGGGGGTTGTACATAGAAGATCCAAATTTGCACAGAGCTAGTTTTCTGGAGCTATGTGCAACATTTAAGATGAATGTGGTGAGTGACGATGCGATTAGACTTAGATTATTCTCATTTTCTCTACGAAACCGGGCGAAGAGTTGGCTAATTTCACTGCAAGCTAATTCTATCACAAAATGGGAGGAGTTAGCCCAAAAGTTCTTAGGAAAGTTTTTCCCTCCGCCAAATGCTGCAAAGTTGAGAGGGGAAATCAATAATTTCTACCAGATAGAAGGGGAATCATTGTATGATGCATGGGAAATATTTAAAGAGTTCTTAAAGAAGTGCCCACATCATGGTATAGAGAAGTGGATGCTAGTCCATAATTTTTATAATGGGTTGAATGGTACTACTGGTATCGTAATAGATGCTGCAACAGGAGGTGCGTTCATGAGCAAGAGTGCCAATGAGGTGTATGAATTGTTAGAGGAGATGGCAATGAATAACTACCAGTGGCCAACTGAAATGGGACAAACCAAGAAGGTGGCTGGTATGATTGAATTAGATGACATCACAATGCTTACAGCGCAATTGGTAGCTTTAAAGAAGCAGTTACAACAGAGCAACCTGTCAGCTCAAACCATGCAAGTACAGAGTTTATGTGGGGCATGTGGGAGTGATCGTCCATTAAATCAGTGTCATGCCATGGATATGAATAATATACCTATGGAACAAGTCCAAGCTATAAGAAATATTTAGAGACCAACTAACAACCCCTTTTTGACGTCATATAACCAAGGGTGGAGGAATCTTCCTAACTTCTCTTGGACAAATAATCAATTTCCACCTCCAAAGCCACAACCACATCAGCCAACACATATGAAACAACCTGAACTACAACCCGATGTACTGAACCAGTTCATGATAGAAACTAGAGCATCTATCAGGAGTTTGGAGACTCAAATGGGGAAATTGGCTACTTTGATGACAAATCGTGCTCAAGGGAACTTACCAAGCACTACCCAAGTAAACCCAAAAGAGTAGTGCAATGTAATATCCTCGAGGAATGAAGAGGAGTTAAAAGAGCCAAAAGTAGCTGATAAGGAGACTGAGTTAAGTAGGTCTAATGTTACTGAGAATTTAGAGAAGCAACCAGAAATAAGCATAGATCACCATATAAAGATGTCATATCCTCAGAGGCTTCAAAATAATAAGCTTGACAAGCAGTTTTCTAAATTTTTGGATATATTTAGAAAGGTACACATCAATATCTCGTTTGCTGAGGCACTTGAACAAATGCCAAGTTATGTGAAGTTTATGAAAAAAAATTTGTCAAAGAAAAGGAAACTGGGGACTATGAGATAGTGACACTTACTGAGGAATGCAATGCGATACTTTAAAAGAAGCTACCTCCCAAGCTTAAAGATCCTAGTAGTTTCAATATACCGTGTTCTATAGGGGGCTCAGTGGTGACAAAGGTTTTTTGTGATTTAGGGGCTAGTGTGAATCTAATGTCTCTATCAATCTTTCGGAAGTTGAATTTGGGAGAAGCTCGACCTACTACCATGTCTTTGCAGATGACAGATAGATCAGTAAATCACCCTCGTGGAGTGATTGAGGATGTATTGGTGAAAGTGGATAAATTCATCTTTCACGCAGACTTTATTATTCTAAATATGGAGGAAGATGACAATATTCCAATAATACTTGGAAGGTCATTCTTGGCTACTGGTAGGGCTTTGATCGATGTACAAAAGGGTGAGTTAAAGCTGTAAGTGCAAAAAGAGGAGGTAATATTTAATGTTTTTGCAGCAAGGAAATTCCAACTTGTTGTAGAGTTGAAGTAGTAAAACGAGGAGAGAACAAGTCCGAAGTCTCTAAGAAAAGATTCATGGTTAAAAGTGAAATGCAAAAAAGTGCGTCATCGTTTAAAAATGTTCTTTAGTGAGAGGATTCGAATGTTACATGAGTGGGGTAAAGTTCCACCAGTTTATAATAATACGAAACGAGGGCCAACTCATGATACTATGACTCTCAAGGATATGAGGGGTGGACTTGATCCAACTTGAAAAATGAAAGAAAACAGGTGTCTGGCTAAATGACATTAACGACAACGCGTTTGAAGGCATTCCAATCTTTTATATGTATTTTTTAGTTTTATTTAAGTTTTGGATTATGAACATTTTAATTTTAGTATTTGGAGCATTTAAATTTATTTGATATTAAATATGAGACTAATTTGAGTTGTAGCGCTACTTCGGGCTTCAGCAGAATAAACTATGGGATAACCCAAAATTTTTCTTTTCCCATTTTCGATTCACCATTTAACTCCGTATCATTTTAAGCAGTCGAGATTTTAGGTAAGTTTCTTTTCTTTAGATGTTATTTAAACATTGGGGACAATGTTTAGGTTAAGTTTGGGAGAAGGGATTTATTGTTTTGTATATGTTATGTTATTTTGTTAGTTGTGTTGTTTTGTGTTTGTTATGTTTTGTATAGATTATTTAGGGTGTTATTTGAATCAAGTTGACAATGATTAGCCAATGATAATATGATGTAATGATGTGCTGTATAAATTGAATGGAATTGAAGCTATAAAAATTTGTGTGCTTGGTTGAATATTTCTCTCCATTTTTACTTTGTCCACTTAAATAATTGAGAGCTTAATCATGATTTTATATAGATTTTGTGTAATTGAACAATTTTTATGCTTGCTGAATTTTGAAAATGAAAAAAATTATGAAAATGTTGTTACTCTAAAACTTGTTTGCTTGCTATTTGAGACGAAATCCTAAATTATGCATGCTTAGGAAAATGATTTAGGCAATTTTTTTTAACCGATTGAGCCTTTCAAGCCAACCTTGATGTATTAAATCCTTAGTTACCCATTTTTGAGCTTAATTGGACTCTTTTTGGTTGATACCTATTTTGAGCTTATTTGAAACTTTGTTATTTTTCCTTCCCTTTGATATACTATGAGCATATGAAAAGTGATTCGGGGACGGTTTGTAATGAGGTTTATATTTGAAAATTTGTGTCAATAGAAAAATAAAAAATTGAGAGGGAAAGAAAGAAAAAGTATATTGAATATGAACTACACTCTCAACATAAGAAATATTGGGAAATTTGGGAATGGTTTTTGGGTATTTTAGTGGATAAATTTTGAATTGTTTGGTTGAGTGCTTATAGCACATTTTGAGCCTAAATGATTTTTTTTATCTACCTTTACCTAAGCCTTCAATTATAAGCTGTGAAAGTTCTATTGATTTCTGAGCATGTGTTTTCTACATTAGTAGAGATTAGTAAGTATAACAAGCTTATGGGATAATGAAATTAATTTATTGTAATGAAAAAAAGACTTGATGAACATGAATTGATTCGAATGTATTTTATTTATTAATCATTATTTTGAGAGCTTTTATTTTTGTATGGACTTAAGTGAATTGGAATAATATTTTGACTAAAATTCTGGATTATAACTTGATTTTCTTGACGATTATATAAGTGTGTTAGTCATCATAGCTTGAGGCATGAATTATTGTTGTCGACTTGATTTAGTTGTGTTGGTTGTTTAGGTTCTGATGTTTTGTCATGTGAGTTTTGAGTCATTTACTCGACGACGAGTAAATAGTAAGATTGGGGGAATTTGATAACTCCATTTTAGTGTCGTTTTAGAATGTGTTTTTGTGGTAATCTTGAGTCTTTATGTTTGTTTTGTGCAAGATTATGCTTGTGTTTGTCTTTTTTGTAGGTCGATACTTTGGATCATGAGCTAAATGCAAAAATAAGAGGAAATGGTGGAAAATGGAGCTTTTGGTGGTTGTTCAATTCAAATTGGTGTTAAGGATTAGTTATAATAAGTTTTTGATGAAGGAAGAATGTCAAAAGGTTAAAATTTTGAAAAAAAATAGAATTAGAGTCGCGACATGGGCTTAAGGGCTGCGTCTCTAGCATAGCCAGAGGCTGAAGGTTTGCTTAAAGGAATTAGAGCCGCGACTTGGTCAAGAGAGTCACGACACTAGAAGAAACATAGGCAATTCAAGAGGCACATGTAGAGGCGGGCTAGACCTGGGTGAAGAGGGCCGCGGCGCCTGCAGATTTTGGCTAAGGCTGAAGTGCCTAAAAGAAGACACGTGCTACGACCTAGGAAAGGCCAAGTCGCGGCTCGCCTATGAAAAAAAAGGAAATCGTGTTTTTTTAGTATAAATTCAGACTTTAGGGTTTAATTATGGGAATGTCATATTTTAATTACAAATTTAGATATTAAATTTGATTCTGAGACAAGTTTTTTTTGCACTTTCATATTTTTTATTTCTTCTTCAAGTCTTTGAATTTTATGTTTCTGAATAATTATTTTGTTGTTTTATTCATGTCTGATATGAACTAAACACCTCTATTTAGGGGTTAATGTAGTCTCTTGGATTTCTATTTAATGTTATTATAATGTTCTATTAATTCTTTTTATTTTTTCTAATCTATATAATATCTGCTTAATGCTAGTAAATATCTGATCAATATTTGCTTGATTTATGATTTTGATTCAAAATTCGAAAGATAAGAATTGAATATGCTATCGTTATATAGACACAGGTTACATATTGGACAAAAGTACCTATATGGCTTGTGTAGTAATTAGGTTTATATGCTTAATGCCAACTATATGTTTAAGTTTATCACAGAGATATAGAAAACCTGCATATAGGTTGAGTGTTGACGGTCATAACTCGTCAACTAAGTTAGATAAAAAACTTTGTGAGTTGTAAAAGAAGTGAACTTAAATCCACTCAACTTCAAGCAAACTTTCTTATGATTTCAAGAACATCAAATTTACATGTTGGAATTCTAGGATGAAGAATGGAAAGAATGTTGAATATCTCTTTTCATTAGCAATAACTGGTTACAAAATACTTCCAAAAATCTCCCCTTTCTCAGATGAAGGGAGGTCATATTTATAGTAGAGTACTAATGACACTTAGTAAATTGTGGTCCCTGGGTACACGACTCTGCATATGCAGTTTACAGGTGATATTGGTGCCAGGAACGTGGTGGTCGGCTCTAGTACATGCCGAGAGTTTGTTGGTGGACCTCCCCTTCAGTACCTGGATGTACCTTTACCACTTGTTTGGTACGAGTGTCAAAGATTTGCTGATGAGGACCACATCAGGTACCTTACTCATACGACCACTACTTGTCTAGCGTGTACATCGTGTCCGTACTCCAACTCCTCATGGTTTGTAGGTGCATTATGTATTTTTACGAGCTACTCGAGCCACAGGTTTTCACCCTCGCATGGTACCTTACTCCCAAGGGCTTCAAGTGTTGAAATCCTTACATGTTATTCCAAGATTGCTGGCAATGAAGGACCTCGCGAGATGGCCCTATGAAAATGAAACAAGAGGGGCCTCTCGACCCTAAGTGCATATTCTTGGCGCAAAATGTGGCTTCGTAGGCGAGGCATGTGTCTCGTGAGACCTTCGGCGTGACACCTTCGATACCCCTTGTGATGGGTGACCTTGCGACATCCTCGGTGTGAGACCCTCGGGACACCCCTAGCGCGACACCCTTGGCACCCCTTGTGATGGGTAACCTCGCGACATCCTCGACACGAGACCCTTGAGACACCCTTGGCGTGACACCCTCGGCATGGGACACTCACAACACCCTCGACACCCCTTGTGATTGGTGACCTCATGACACCGTGGGCGCGAGACCCTTAGGACAACTCTGGCACGACACCCTCGGAATGGGACGCTCACAATGCCCTCGGCGCCCCTAGTGATGGGTGACCTCGCAACACCTTCGGCGCGAGACCCTTGGGACACCCCTGGCGCAACACCCTCGGAATGGGATGCTCATGACTCCCCTGACGCCCCTATTGATTGGTGAGCTCATGACACCTTTAGCGCGAGACCCTTAGGACACCCCTGCGCGATACCCTCCGCATGGGACACTCACGACACCCTCGGTGCCCCTTGTGATGGGTGACCTTGCGATACCCTCGGCGTGACTCTGCAACACCCTCGACGCGAGATGCTCGCAACACTCTCAGCGCCACTTGCAAGGGGTGACCTCGCAACACCCTCAGCGCGAGACGAGGCGTGTGGCTCGCGAGACCTTAAGCGCGAGGTACCTACGCACAAGACGAAGTCATGGCGCAAGGACCTGCGTGCGAGATGAGCCCGTGGTGCGAGACACAGGGGCGTGTGGGAAAGTCTATCTCCTTCCCAAACTTGTATTTTGAGGGTCATGAGGCAGGGGCCTGGTTCAAGCGGAATTTTGGTATTCACATTAAGATATTATATCTTGAAAAAAAAATAGAAATCGATTTATGTTAACCTACTATTAGAATAGGATAAAAGAAATTTAGAACTGATTAATAACATTAATAGAATGAAGCGTTGATGAAGTTAATACCCTAGGTCTTTTTATTATTGATTTTTATCCTTTGATTAATTGTTTTGTTTTTAGTTATTGAAATTGTGTTTATAGTTAAGTCTATTCATCTTGATTTACTTGCCAAATAGAAAGTAAAGAACGATTATTAGTAATTGGTTAGTAGTCTCTGTGAGACGGTATCCATTTTTCCAAAATTTATTACTTGACATGAACACGTACACTTGCGTGCATATTTTACCGATCAAAGCTAAGCAAAGTTGAAGGACAAATCGAAATCAAAGATATGGTGGTACGAAATTTCTTACATAGTGTATACATATTGAACTATGTATGTATATCATCATGTAATATTTATATATATACAATGAATCTCTTAATCAAACTTTTTATTATATAAAAATAAATATTAATTTCAGTACTTAGATGAGTAAAATATATTACCCAATAAAGCACATGAGGTGATGACGGTTCACCGTGACAAAGAGTTGATGTGGATGACGCCAATACCTAAACATACTATTTATTGTTTATGCTTATGAAGACATACCAGTTTTTGTTATTTTGTGGTTTCATCCACCTCTTTATATCATTGTAACCCTTCTAGCTTATACTCAAGTATAGTTCATTCTGTAAATTGTAGTAAATTAAAGTGTATGCTACTTGATCCAAATTCTTATTAGTCAATAGATATTGACTAATTATTAAGTGTAAGGCACCGATAACCTAAAATTTTAATTTTGGGTATCTTACCAGGAATACGAACAATGAAATACGAGAGCCAATGATAGAACTTTTTTTAACATTGGGCTGTATAATGCTATAAAAGTTGGGTCTTTAGTCTTTAATTATGTGTTAGTTATAACAGGATACATAACTTCGAGATCATGTTGGTTATGCTTTAGCAGGTAATTAAGAATTAAGGATTGAATCTATACCAATTTATAAAAATTATAATCATTAGATACTATTTACTGAATATATTGTCAGTATAATTGTTTTCAATTGTAGTGCCACAGATGAGTATAGGAAATGAGCTAAAAGTTTTGTAAAGAGAATAGAGAAGGAAACTTATTATCCAGATGTAAACAAATTTATTAAGGAAATCAAATCATCTGTAGGATCTGTATATACATATATACTTTTTTTTTTTATAGGATTTAGTTTATTTTGTATTTATGTCTTTTATTCTGTATAGTCTATAAATGTACACTATTATTCTCAAAATCAATATACAAGAATTATTCTCTCATAATATTTTTACATGGTATTAGAGCCAGGTTCGACTTCCACTGCACTCCACTCTTGACCTCGGTTTGTGACCTTTCCAATGTATGTCGATTTGTGTTGGATTCTATGACCTGATTTGGATGACGTGTATACCCACAAATTTCTCGACCAGCCTTGTGATGTGCTATATTCCCTAAAATTTCCCGAGTCCACCTTGTGGCATTCTATCAAATATTCATGTTCGGTCTTGTCATATCTAAGGTCATTCATAATGTCCATGCTTTCAGGCCCAAGCATGGGGCGTATTAAATGTGAAAAAAGTCCCACGTGGAAAATATATAGGAACAACAATATTCTTATAAAGGAAAGGGTTACTCCACTTAACACCAATTGGTTTTAAGATGGAACCTCAATCCTAGTCCTAGTGGTCTTTCCCCCCTCAAATTGTAATATGGTATCATAGCCATAAGTTTTTTTTTTCATACGTTGCCTTGTTCTTCTTCTCCGGCAATGGCCACTAGCAACACAACCTCCTCTCAGTCCAGTGAGCCCCTTGGCTCTCATCAAACCTCAAATGCAATCACAGTCTCTCTACCTGATGCTCAGGATATATTCTCATCTTTGTTGTCACTGCTGCCAAAAGGACTCACCGATGCTCGCCGTGCTAACCAATAATCAATTTCCATTGGCGACCCCCATGATCCGCAACAAACAATCATTGAAGGACAACCTATTTGCCGCCCCGACAATAGCGAATCTTCTTCGTCCTCATATAACCTTCTTAATCAATCACCTACACCACTAAAATTTGGGAACAATCTAGGTTCATGTTCTATTACACATTCTGGTAATATCTATTCTGCTCTAATCTCTTCGGTAGGATCTCAAGTACCATTGATAATTGATTCTGATGCTTCCGACCATATGACAGGTTTTTGTCATTTATTTGATTCCTACACCCCGTGTTGTAATAAATCTAATGTTCGTATTGCCGATGGTACTTTATCTTCTGTTGCAGGCATAGGCACCATTATATTATCTACTAGTCTTCTCCTTAAATCAGTTCTTCATGTTCTGTCATTAACGTGTAATTATATTTCTGTTAGCAAGCTAATTTTTGATAATCACTGTGTTGCTAATTTTGTTTCCAATTCTTGTCAATTTCAAGAACTATCATTGGGGAGGACGACTAGCAGTGCTAGGATTCATGATGGACTTTATTTCTTTCAGACTCAATATTCTATAAGACACCAATCTCATATATCTAGTTCTACTTTTGTTCTAATTCTAGCAAAATAATGTTGTGGCATTATAGACTTGGTCACCCAAGTTTTCTTTACTTGCAACGTTTGTTTCCATCCTTGTTCACTAATCAAAGTTTTGTTTATTTTTTATGTGATATTTTCCAACTTGATATGCACACACGGACTTCTTTTCCTCCAAGTTCCTATACTCCAACGACTCCATTCTCCCTAATCCATAGTGACATATGGGGACACTCCAAAGTTACTACTTCTCATGGGAAATGCTGGTTCATAACTTCATTGATGATCACACACATATCACTTGGGTATATCTCCTTCAACACAAATCTGAGGCATTCAAAGTCTTTCAAGATTTTTTTCGTATGATTCATACACAATTTTAGACCAAATTTGCATACTACGTACGGATAATGAAATATAATATTTTAATTCTACATTAGCTCTATATACCTTTTACAAAATGGGATTCTTCATCAAAGTTCGTGTGTTGATACCCCTAAATAGAATGGTGTTGCATAATGTAAAAATCGTCATTTGATTGAAGTAGCACGTGCTCTTTTGTTTACCATGAATGTTCCAAAGTATCTTTGGGGAGATACTATCTTAACAGCCACATATCTTATCAATCATCTACCTAGTCAATCCCTTTAGTTTCAAACACCATACTCGGTACTTAATCTTTCTTATCCCCATATTTTCACCAATACTCTTCCTGTAAAGACCTATGGTTGTGTAGCTTTTGTCCATATCCATGCTAATGATCGTAGTAAACTTGACCCTAGGGCTATTAAGACAATTTTTTTTTGCTATTCTTTCTCTCAAAAAGGCTATCGGTGCTACTGTCCCCTCATTAAAAAAATGTCTCATGCGATGTTAGTTTTTTTTAAGATACTCCTCCCCCCTCGCTTCAGGGGGAGCAGACTCATCCAGAGCAAGAAGCTCAGTGCTCATGGGACACCCTACAGATAGGATTACTGCTAGATCTTCCTACTCTAACTCCATCTCCTTCTCGTCATAATGTTTCAGTTGTCCCTATTTTTACTCCAACTCCTCTTCCTAATTTTTCAGTCATTCCTGGTTCTACTCTAGCTCCATCTACTCTCACTCCAAATATTCAACCTGATCCAATCGTGGAAATAAGGACAAATCTTCCTGAGTTGAATCAACAACAGTAAGAGCTATGTGTCTACACTAGAATAAATGTGTCTCAAAGAAATAACCAAGTCATGAATCCTCATCATAGTTAAGAGCCAAATCTGGTGATATAACTTCCATCTTCAAATGTGTCAGGTAATTATCATTCAAATTCTAATTATAATCTAGACGTCCCAATTGCATTGAGAAAAGGGACTAGGTTTTGTACCCAACATCCTATCTCCAAGTTTATTTCTTATTCTTATCTATCATCTTCATTCAAAGCTTTCACCTCCAGTTTGTCAAATGTTTTTATTCACAGGAATATTGAAGAAGCGCTTGATGTTCCCGAATGGAAAGCAGTTGTACTTGAAGAGATGAAAGCAATGAATCAAAATAACACTTGGAGTTTAGTGGAATTGTCACTCGATAAAAACATTGCAAGGTGAAAATGGGTGTTTACTATCAAGTATAAAGATGATGGTTCTATCAAGAGATGCCAAGCATGTTTAGTGGCCAAAAAATTTACACAGACTTATGGAATTGACTACACTAAAACCTTTCCTCCAATTGCAAAGCTCAACACCATTAGAGTCCTACTCTCACTACCAATAAACTTAGACTGGGAGTTACATCAGCTTGATGTAAAAAATGTGTTTCTAAATGGTGATCTAGAAGAAGAGGTCTATATGAATCAACCCCCAGGTTTTGAAGAAATTCTCAATAAGAATATTGTCAGCAGACTCAACAAATCACTATATGGCATAAAGAAATCCCCTCGAGCTTGGTTTGATCATTTTTCAAAGGTGGTCAAGCATCTTGGGTAGATTCAAGGACAAACTGATCATACTCTGTTTGTTAAGAACTCAGAGAAAGGGAAAGTAACAATCTTAATAGTTTATGTTGATGATATTATTATTACTGGTGATGATATGTGAGAAATGAATCTTATCAAGAAAATGATGGCAAAGGAAATTGAAGTTAAGGACCTTGGTGCATTAAAGTATTTTCTAGGTATGGAATTTGCAAGGAGAAAAAAGGGTATTTCCATGTCTCAAACGAAATACACTCTTGACCTCTTCAAAGAAACATGAATGCTAGGAAGCCAGCCTAGTAAAAATCCTATTGAACTTGGGAACAAAACAAAATTGTTTCAAGGAAATCCGGTTGACAAAGGAAGATACCAGCAACTGGTTGGCAAGCTTATCTATCTCTCACACACTCAACCAGGCATTGCCTTCACTGTTAGCCTGGTAAGTTAGTATATGCACAATCCTTGTCAAGGACATCTGAATGTTGTCTATAGCATTTTGAAATACTAAAAGCAAACACCAGGAAAATGGCTATATTTAAAATAAAAAAACGAGTGATCGAAAAGTCAAAGTTTTCATTAGCGTTGATTGGACTGGAGCAATCGACGACAGAAAATCCATATTTGGTTATTGTACTCTCCTATGGGGAAACTTGGTAACATGATGAAGTAAAAAACAGTATGTAGTTGCAAGGAGCAGTGCAGAAGCAGATTATAGGTCTATGGCCCATGGAGTGCGTGAAGTCATTTGGCTAAAAATACTACTTGAAGAGTTGAAGATAAAGTATTAACATCCCATTAAACTCTATAGTGACAATAAATCCACCATTAGTATAGCTCATAATCTTGTTCACCATGACAGAACAAAGCATGTAATAGTGGATCGTCACTTCATTAAAGAGAAGATCGATGGAGGGATTATCTGTATCAAGTATGTGCCTTCTAATCAACAGTTGGCTGACTTACTTACAAAGGGATTGACAGAGCAAGTGTTTGATTTCCTATTAGACAAGTTTGGACTCATTAACATCTACAGTCAAGCTTCAGGGGAAGTGTAGACAGATTTATTAAGTAAATCATATTAGAATAAAAATCAAATCATTATGATTTGATTACAGTTGTAGGATCTTTATATACATATATACTTTCCTTTTCTATAGGATTTAGTTTATTTTGTATTTATCTTTTATTCTGTAAAACCTATAAATGTACACTATTCATCTCACAATCAATATACAAGAATTATTCTCTCATAATATTTTTACACCAGAAAAATTACTTTGCCCCTGCAAAGTGCACTTAAAGCATTTATGCTAGAGAGAAAACTAGTTTTGAATTTAAGGTACGTAAAGCATTTATGTTCTTTTGGTATTAACTTTATTCATGGTTAAGAATAATAATATTTACGTATAGTATATTTTTCTAGTTTTCAATATCATGATTAATATTGGATTATAATAGGCTAAAAGTAAAAAATTCAAAGAGATAAGCAAAAAGGAACTCCCTCACACTTGTAGTCGTAAAGGATATGCATGTTTGATTGATGACTTGCTGAAATCACAATCACTCTACATGATTATAATAGAATTCATGTTAGTAAAAATTTATGCATTTTTGTTGTCTTTCGACAGATGACTAGTACTAAAAATAAAATACCACCTACTAGAGTTGATATTTGGACTAAGACACATAGAAAGAAGAATGGTGAGGTTGTGAATTCAAAAGTTGTTGAAGGTTTTGTATGAACTAACCATTCATATATTTTATGTTCTTTTTTAATTTTCATATTACTTTGCATTTGAATCAATTAATTTGTTAATTTTTTCTTGTAAACTTAGCATTTGGTGGTAGAATATAAAAAAGATCAAACTATATCTTCCACTACCAATGTGAATGATGATACTCTTTCAAAGTTGCTTGGTCGAGGAAAGAATATGTATTTGCGAGCTGTTGGACGAGGAATTATTCAAGCAAAGTTGGAAATCATATCAGAAAGAGATCATAATACACTTCAAATAGAATTTCAATGTAAAGAGTTGAAGGAGAAAATGATACACATGGAGCATCTCATTAATTATTTAATGAAAAATCAAGTATTAGTATACAATATATTTTTACCACATGAGCTAATATTTTTTATGTTGTATCTATTAATTATGTTTGTATTGATGTTCTATTATTGTGCATGTATTGATTATTCTATTAATTGTGCATTAATATTTCTTATAATTGTTTTCAATGACATTAATTTTCCACTTATGCTATTATGGATAGAATCAATAACGCGAAAGAGTAGAAAGATCAAATGTCAATGTTCAAATTCCTTCTCCTGAGATAAATTGTTGCAGAACGATACTTTATTTCAAGGGGTTCAAGAGATGATGTTAATCATATTGTCTTGGACCTAATGCTATAAAAACTGGAATTGATCATGCAAAACAACTTACCTAAAGTATTTTTGTGGAAGCCTACTTCTTCTATAACTTGTATAGAAGATGTTTGTAGTATAATTGCTTGGCCAACTAATAATTTTATAATGAGGTGATCATTATTGTTAATTTTCTAACATTTTTATTTCACAATTAAGTTTGGTTTTAATCATATGATCAATGTAATTTTTCCGTGTATTGTTTTAATCCATATGTAGTTAGGATGAAGCAACAACAAGGACTACAAATGGATTTGAAGGTCAATGATGGACTGCAATGATCAATACCAATTTTTTTTTTTATAATTTTGTGTTGTTTTTTTTATGTTCACCAGTTTAAGTAATCAATAGAATCTTCAGCATTATAGTGATATTTTAGTTCACAACTTTTATTAAGTCTCTGTGATTCTCTTTTACTATACTTATTAAAGTAATGAAACTTTATTTATCTTGAAAACCATTTCAATCTCAATTGAAGTTGGAAATTTGGATATGCATGATACACGCATAAGTGATAAATTGTGATTAAACGAATTTTGAGAATAATAATAAAATGCCATTATGGAATATTTGTTGATTTTATTTTGAAAATTACACCAATAACTAAATGTTATGAGTTGTAATACATGACAAGCTCAAAATGGTATGAATAAATAGACTATAATACATTCAATAACAATGTAGAAATGCTATAACAAAAGGTTAAGCATAGCTATAGAAATAACAGCCATAACAACAAGTCAATGTTATTATAATAATAATATAACACAACAAAAATGTTATAGAATAGCTTATTATAACCATTACGATACAGTGGATAAATGCTATGGAAAGTGTGGACTTTTAAAATAGAAGGTGACTTTACATTTTTCAAAACGCTATAAATAATTTTCAATAGCATTTTTTTGATGCTATATACCACAATTTTTTTTTTGTGAAGCTATGGCATAGGGTAAGCTTTTAATGAACAACTCAAAAGTTTCACATAATATAATTAATAGAAATACTATCACTCTGAATTTAGATCGATTTGACCTATTATCAACGTTGTGACTTTGATTAGATTCGATAATAATGATACTTATTTATCTAATAATAATCAATGTTGGTCCTCGTCTAATGTAACAAAATACATTCGATCTTACTACTTAGTTAATGTCATGGACAAGACATCACATCTAGTGTATAAATAGATCATATTGTGTATTAAAAAGCAATGAAAATCATGTGCACTGATTTAATTTTAGGACTAATTTTTTTAAAATACAATTACATTTATTATCAATTGTGACCTAGTCAGTATAAGTGTAACTTATTTATATGTTCGAGATTTTATAAATTTTTGTATTAAGAAAATAATCATGTAACAAAGCAAGCAAGAAATGCAATGATAAACAAAATAATTTCTACTTCTTTATTTAAAATAAAATGTGTTACACCAGAAATGTGGTTTTATAAGGGCATAAAACCCAACATGTAGCTAAGTACAGATTTGAATACTTTTTTTTCTTTAAAAAATTAGCCATCTTCTATTGTTTGTGTTATACCCAAATTTTGAGAATAAAATGAATAGACTCGAAATGTAGGTTCAGAATCTACAAGCGTTAGCAATACATTTATATGAATTATGAAGTGGTTCTAGATTTTTTATTAGCACTTGAACATGAGTCGCATCGTTCGAGCTTGAGTTGCAGGCTCGAAGACACCAACCTTCTCCGAGGAACGTACTCAACCAAATTACTAGATGAGGAGGTGCTTACAACTGGAACCATGATCTCGAAGCTCGGACGCTCTCGAAAGTGCATCAGCACAATGATCGAGCTTAATGACTCGTTTGGCATACAGAAAGGCTATTAGGAAATCCTAATTTTGTAGGGATTCATTATTATCATATATTAAGTGCCTATTGTCATCGAATATTATGTAATTAATGCATTTATTGTATTTATTTCAAATGTAAATGCTTGATTGTAACTTCCCTGAATTAAAGGAAGATATTCTTACCACCAGGTTTATAAATAGCCTAGAGTAATTCATTTGTATCAACGCACAAATGGATCTAGAAAAACTCTGCCAAATTGCTTTCATTCAAAGCTTTGAGAGAGTAGTGATAATAACAGTGACTCGTGGACTAGGCAGATTTTAACTGCTGAACCATGTAAAAAACCTTTGAATTCTTCTATTTTTTTCTACATTATTGTTTAGTGCTCTTCATAATTAAGTTGACAAAAAATGACGTCAACATTTTTTTGCTTTCATTGAGAGCATTAAGCAAATTGTTGTATTGTTTAATCAAAACCTCCTGCACATCATCAATGGCCACCGAGGATCATCCATTACCCTAATCCCTGAGGAGCGTACTCCTCAGACTGAGAACTATCCATGGAGGCATGAGAAGCAGCCCATGGAACATTAGAGCCCCGATGAAGGGAGTGCATCATCGACCTCCAGGGGAAACCTATTCACACCCCTAGACCCAACGAGGATTTGTATTTTAATCCTGAAAGGTACATACCAATCGTGGAATTGAAGAATCATAGATTGCGCGAATAGCTGGCCGAGGCTACACGATGAAATGAAGAGTTTGTTAGGAAAGACGCTGAAGTACAGGCACCACCTCGAAGGACCAGAGGACGTACCTGAGGGAGTAAGGCAACCAAAATGGCTTAGCAAAGGACCAGCAGGCTTAGTTGAGGCCCAGAACCAATAATAGCAATGGTCATCCTGGGGGGAACACTCAAGACGTTGTCAGGGGCAATCCTATGAGAAATGTACTTGCTGGAAATGGGAATAACCGAGCTCCTTCGATAGCTTAGAATGATAACCCCAAACCTATTAGGAACAATCCATAACTTGTGTGAGCCAATTCTGGACCTTCCATAACTAATAATATGAGGCCACCGCCATCACCAATAAGGCATCCGCCCTCTCCGATAAGACACCCCTCTCCAGCTCGAGAGGCACCCCAGCCAATTCCCAATTTGAACCGGGCTGAGGATCGGACAGGGGATCAGACACCCCAGAGACCTTCTCGAAGTGGGAGCCGAGACAGAAACCATAGGGCTCGACCTGGACAAAGGGTTGAACGTGAGGCCTCATGAGAGGCTCATTTAGGACATAAGGCACCTCAGCCAACGGGAAGTCACGCAACAACAACAGCCAGAGAGGAATGTCAGCTTCTTTAGTGGAAGTCTGGACCTCAGCCGATCGGTGAGTGTGTACAACACCGAGCCCATGAATAATGAGAATGATTATCCTAATCTCCAAGATCATTTGAATCAAAATTGGGGGCAGAATAACCCATCAAACCTGGATATACGAACACAATTAAATAACCGAAAATATCATTCGCAACTAGTACATGGGAATCAGTATAACCCTATACTAGGACAAGAAGCTGAAGTTTTTGCAAACAATAATCAGCTACCACAAGTGCAAGCTCAACCTCCGATGGACTTGGTCCAAGAAAGGATCAACCAACTTGAAAGAGCATTCAGGCTCCTTCAAGAAGAATGAAATAAGGACAAGGCTGATGACTCCGATGAGGAGCTCAAGGCTTTTGCTCCTCATATATAAAACACCCCATTTCCTTATGGATTTAAGATACCCCATGTGGTGCCCTTCGATGGGACTTCCAGCCCATATAGCCACCTAAGTACATTTAACATAATAATGCGAGCCAGCAATGTCGAATACGAGCTAAGGTGCATTCTCTTTCCGAACACACTCACAGGACATGCGAAAAATTGGTTCGACAAGTTCGAGAGGCACTCGATCTCGTCATGGGAACAACAGACTAAAGAGTTCAAGAAGAAATTCCAGGCCGTAAAAAGTGTCAAGACTGAGGCCTCAACATTGGCTAATGTTAGGCAGCAGCCAGGAGAGTGATTAAAAAGCTACCTAGAGAGATTCAACATAGGAGTGGCACGAGCGCGAAATGTCGATGACAATGGTCATCTCAAGGCAGTACGAGCTAGAGTATTTCCAGGGAGTCCCCTTTCGAACAACATGCAAAGGAAACTCATGAGGACAATAACCGAGTTCAACAACCGGACTCAGAGGTTTGTCAATGTAGAAGAGGCGAGGTCGGCCTTAAAGCTGACTTCTCAACCCTTAATAACTACAATGGAAAACGTTAACTCAGTCTCAACCTCGGCTATGCCTTCCACGTCGCGACCCGCAGGAGATAACCCTTCAAAGAGAAGGAAGAATGAAAGGAATAACTCGGAGGCTGACAGGGGTAAGAAGAAAAAAGGAGATAAATACTTCTCCATTTATACAGTCTACACCAAGCTCACTGATACTTTGGAGAACATTTTTGTTGCAAACGACAACCAAGTCCCTTTCAGATGACCTATTCTGATATGAAATTAAAAGTCTAAAAGGGATACTAATAAATTCTGAAGATTTCATAGGGACATTGGTTATACCACCGAGGAATGTAGACATCTAAAAGACGAGATCGAAGGATTGATTTCGAGAGGATATTTTGGGCAGTATGTTAGGAACAAGAATTCAGGCCAATATTTGGTTGGGTAGAGGGCAGCTCCTACACAGCTTGCCCAACCGAATACGACGTCACACGCAAGGGAGGATAACTGACCTCTCCTGATCGATGGGGAAGATGTAGTAACCATCGCCAGAGGATCGAATATCACTGGGTCGAGCAGAAATGCCCAGAAAAGATATGTCAATGAGCTCAAGACGGGGGACGATGTCCCTACGAACTTGAACCCCAAGTTACAAAACAACAAAAGGGTGAAACCTAACCCATTACTTGCACCGAAGAAGATGCCTCACACATTCAGTTCCCCCATAATGACCCTTTGGTCATTACCTTCTAGCTTGCCAATAAAAGGGTGAGTCGAGTCCTGATAGATAATGGGAACTCGGTCAATATCCTCTACAAGGACACCTTGGAAAAAATGAGACTCTTTGTTCAAGACGTGAAAGCCTATGCGATGACGTTGTACGAATTTTCTAGGGAAGGAATAGCCAGCATAGTATCTATCGAGCTCCCAATGACCTTGGGAGACTACCCAGTCTCAATAACCAAGATAATGGAGTTCATAGTGCTAGACACCCCTTCGGCCTACAATGTACTGCCTGGGAGACCAGCCCTGATTGGGTTGGGGACAGTTTCATTTCTGAGGCACCTAGCCATCAAATTCCCAACACCTAGTGGCATTGGGACACTGAAAGGAGACCACCTGACCGCTTGAGAATGCTACAGGATCTCAATGAGGGGGAAGGGCCAAACAAGTGCACAAGCACTTGTGGTCATCCGATAAATAAGCGAGACAGTATATGAGGTCGAAGAAGAGATCGACCCCAGGATAGAAGAGGATAAGGTTGATCTCAAACCAATCGAAGAGCTCAGGGATGTGGAGCTCGATGAAAAGGATACCACAAGGGTAGTAAAGATAGGGAATAACCTTCAAAAGGATGCGAGATAGCAATTAATCCGCCTTCTGAGGGAAAAGCAAGATGTGTTTGCATGGTCGTACTCAGACATGATTGGGAGTAACCCAAACATTATAAACCATGCACTCAACATAGAAAAAGGCTTCCTAGCAAACGAACAAAAAAGAAGGCTCCTAGATGATGAAAGGAAGAAAGCCTTGAAAGAGGAGGTCGAAAGGCTGAAGGAAAATCGATTTATCCGAGATGCTTTTTATCCCGATTGGATAGCCAATCCCATGTTAGTTCTGAAGCCCAATGGAAAGTGGCGAACTTGCATAGATTATTTGGACCTCAACAAGGCATGTCCAACAAGGCGGGTCATAGAATCATGTTTTTCATGGAATCGTATTCTGGATATAACCAGATAGCCATGCATGCACCCGATCAGGAACATACAAGCTTTAAGATCGATAAAGATTTGTACTGTTATAATGTGATGCCTTTCGAGCTCAAGAATGTCGGGGCCGCATATCAAAGATTGGTGAATAGGATGTTTGTCGAGAAAATAGGGAACAACATGGAGGTTTATGTGGATGACATGCTGGTCAAGTCCAAACATAACTGTAACCATGTTGATGATCTCGCAGAATGCTTCACTATACTTTGAAAATACAACATGAGACTAAACCCACAAAAATGCTCATTCGGAGTATCCTTGGGAAAGTTTCTCGGATTCATACTAAATGATTGAGGCATAGTGGTAAACCTAGGTGTTGTCGAAACCTGAGGCATCCGGAAGACTGTTAAAATGGGCGGTTGAACTCAGACAATTCGAGATCACTTATCACCCGAGAACAACGATCAAAGGACAAGCCTTAGTAGATTTATAGTCAAATGTACGGGAATCACAAACGAGGAAGTCATAACCCCAAGCCGATAGCTGTGGAGGCTTTGCATCGATGGGTCTTCAAATGAGAACGGATCGGGGCTAGGAATTATTTTGATCACTCTGACGGGAAGTCATTTTCACTCAGCCTTACGATTTGGCTTCGAGGCATCAAATAACGAGGCAAAATACGAAGCACTACTACCAGGACTTCAGATAGCTTCCAAGCTTAAAGAAAAATCCATACACTGCTACAGTGATTCCCAGTTGGTTGTCAACTAGGTTTTAGGAGAATACCAGCCTCGCGGAACCAAAATGGAAGCGTACTTGGAGAAGGTCAAAGCATCAATTGGGCAATTTGAGTTCTCGCCATTGAATAAGTTCCACATGAGTAAAACTCGAATGCAGATGCTTTAGCTAGGCTCCCCACAACCAAGGAAGCTGATACACTCAATGTGGTGTTGATCGAGTTCCTACTAGTCCCAAGCATAGCCGAGACTGAAGAAGATGACATCAATATGATTGACTCACAGCCAACCTGGATGACTCCCATAAATGACTACCTTAAAACTGAGAACCTCTCATTAGATCGGAATGAGGCTAGAAAACTTATGTACAGGATACCAGGTACACTTTAACGCCCTACATCCTTAGAGCCGTTACTAAGTGAGTTTTAAAACGAAAAAGGTGCAATGAACTCGCTAACCGAGGTTTTTAAAACAAAAGTGTGACTAAGCAAAAGTTAAGGCTGTAATCTTTGAAAATGCGTTGTTTCATTGAAAACTTCTAGTATTAAACATTTGGGATCCCAAAATAAGGTTTGAAAACCCTTTACAACTTAAAATAAGTTTACAATTGGTCCGTTATTAAAATCACAGGTTATTACAGCCATTTCTCGAAAATACCCCCAACCAAAGCAGTCGGGCAGGCCAAACATGTACGCGTCGCTTCACGCTCTCCGTACTCATGGATGGTTGACTCAATCTTTGCCCTTACCTGCAACACAGAGCACCCGTGAGCCGAAGCCCAGCAAGAAAACTCATACAGTACATAACATATGCGATTTATACAGTTAACATATCAGATAATCCACAGATAACCAAGTATTCCATTAGACTAAACAAACACGGCCATGCCGTCCCAGAGGCCTTACCAAAGCCTGGGGTCTCGGTCTCCACCAAAAGGATATCATATGTATCCATGGGGTCCCACCCTGACTACAAGCACTTCACGTGCTAAGTGTTACTTCCGGCCCCACTGCCATTCTCGGCCTTTGCCATTCTCTGCCCTTGCCGTTCTCTCTACTATAACTGCAAATAGTATAACTCAAGTAGCATTCAAACATATATCAATTCAATTAAGTCTGCACCCTAACATGTAATGCAAAATAGGGCCGTGCCCTGCAATCATCTTAGCATGCAATGTAGGGCTGAGCCCTGCAATCACATCATGGGCCCATGCCCTGTCCTACGGGTGCTATAGTTCTTACCTGTCAATTTGATAGCTTTCAACACTTGACTCCATGAGCACGATCCCACTCGAGCCTTAGCGCACACCTAAACACATCCATAGGTCAAAGTCAACATCGAACCCAAAGTCCGAAAACCTAGCCTCGGGGCCAATCCTGAGCCCCCTGGGAAGTCCTAGATCCACAAAACAAGATGGAGGAATCGAACCCCGAACCCTACGTCAAAATCCCTCAAAAATAACCCAAAAACCCCTTTCTGGGAACAGGGTAGCGCTACAGCGCTCAAAAAGGGGCACTATAGCGCTACAAGCAGAATCAGCATCCCCAGAAACAGGGCCTAGCGCTACAGCGCCCAAAGACTAGCGCTGTAGCGCTAGTTGCAGGCAGGCAAAACCCAAATTCCTTTTCTGCGATTTCTTTGAGCCAATCTCAACCCAAACTTCCCCAAATATTTACCAAACTCAAAATCAAGCTTATAAGCACTCCCCACTCATCCCAAGCATCCCAAATCCTCAAAACCCAAGCACATTCAACCCAAATCTCAAGATTCACCATGATCAACCCTAAACCCAGAAATTCAGTCAAACAACAAAGTTAAAGGCTTAGAATTCATACCGTTGATGCAATTTCGACCTTGATTCATTTCCTAGACCTCCTTAGCTTGCTCTTCCTCAAAGCTTGCCCAGAAATTCCCTAAAATTCCCATCATCTCAGCCCAAAACACAGCTCAAACTAGCCAAACCCTTAAAACTGAAAACTCTAAGAACTTACCTCAATAGTTGATGTGTTCTTGCTAATCCTTGCCAAATCTTCAAGTCTAACTCAAGATCCTTGATGCTCCACCTATCATAGCTCTCCACTGAGCTTTGCTCCAAGAAATTTGAAGAGAAATGGTGCTAGAACCCCAAACCGATCCTTTGAAACAAAACCCCTCTGTTTTTCTCTCTTTTCTTTTTCTTCCTTTTTCTTTCTTTTCCACAGCCATTCACTCTCTCTACCAATCCCACTAAGTATATAAATCCTCATAAATCAATCTCTAAAAGCCAATTGACCAAAATGCCCTCCCTATTAATCCTAAACCCTTTTTGTCCAAGTAGGGCCATTTTAGTCATTTTACCCAATTCCCGCTAATCCTCAAGTGTCTCTAATATTTTCTCGTTGCTTTCCAACACCTGATAAATCACCAAATAAGTATTCCCCATCATCAAAATTAATCTCAATCTATTCTCTAAATTCCTGCTTATACCCCCAGGCTCGCCCCAAGCCGGGTATAAATTCTCGCCATGACTTTTCCGCTAACCCTCTCTCTGGGATCGTCTCAAGTCACAAATCACGGATACACCCACATACCACTGTGGTCTCAACAATCATCACATATCAATATAGTTATGCCCAAAATAGCCAAAATTACAATTATGCCCTTCTAACACAATCAGGGCCTACATGCATACTAATACACATAGTCATGCATCTCAAATAGTCATATAACACGCTTTAAATCATAACCATGCATTTAACTCATAAAAATCACACATAAATCCCAACATGCCCTCCTGGCACACTAATCAAGGCCCTTAAGCCTTATTAGCGATTTTGGGTCGTTACATACACTATCTTGGAAGGGAAATTGTAATGAAGAGGGTATTCTATGCCATTTCTTGGGTGTGTAATTCCACCTGAAGCCAATTTTTTTTTTAGAAGAAATCCATGAAGGATTTTTCGAAGACCACATTGGGGTGCATAGTCTATCAAAAAAGGTGATTAGGCAAGGATGATTCTGGCCTATAGTTAAAGTGAAATCATTCGAATACGTCAAGTGTTGTGATAAGTGTTAGCGGTTCGCTTTAATCTTGCGAGCTCCACCAACCAAGCTCACCATGATGAGCTCTCCGTGGCCATTCGCGGTAAGGGGAATCGACCTCATAGGATCCTTACCAACAAGAAAAGGGGGAGTAAAATATGTCGCTGTTGCTGTTGATTACTTCACAAAGTGGACCGAGGCTGAACCTCTAGCCACTATCAACTCGAAGAAAGTTTTGGATTTCGTGGTGAAGAATATAATTTGCAGATACGGGGTAAGGAAAATAGTATCAGACAACGGAACCCAGTTCGATAGCGAACTGTTTACACAGTTCTCGGAAAAGAATGGAATAATCAAAAGTTTTTCCTCATTAGCCCATCTACAAGAAAATGGCCAGGTTGAAGCAGTGAACACAACTCTAAAGAGCTCTATTAAGAAAAGGCTTGAAGAGGCTAAAGGAAAATGGCCAGAGGAATTACCACAAGTCCTATGGGCCTACAGAACGACACCTCAATACTTGACAGGACATACCCCCTTCTCCCTGGCTTACGGTTGCGAAGCTATGCTATCTATTAAGGTCGAAATCCCAACAATCAGATGTGAGGCATACGACCAGACCTCAAACCAATCCCAACTCAAAGAAACTCTAGACATAATTGAAGAAAAATGAGGTGAATCCAAACTTAAGAACGCGACATACCAGCAAAGGGCTATAAGATACTTCAACAAGAGGGTTCAAGAAAAAATATTTGGATTGGGGGGTTTGGTGCTCAGATGCGTGTTTTTGGCCACACTAGACCCCTCGGCAGGCATGCTCGGGCATAATTGGGAAGGACCATACCAAATCAAATCCATTATTCAATCTAGTGTTTATAAACTAGCGAGATTAAATGGAGAATTGGTACCACGAGCTTGGAATTGTGAACATCTACTACCTTATTATTAGTAATGTAGGAATGGTGTTTATTCATTTGTAACCAAGCTTGTACTTAATTTTTTCTTTGTATCAATAAAGCACTTATTATTATTATTCCAATTTTGTGTATTTTTATTGTTGTACTTTTTGCAAGCTCTAAAAATTCAATAACCTAAGATTGCAATCATAGGATATTAAGGGGGCATAGTGGTATATAATCATACCATGAGCTCGAAAATATAACATCAACAAAAATTAAATAAAATTAGTCAAAGTGAATCTATTATTAACCAAACACAAACTAAACGAGTCTGGAATGAACTAGAAAATTCTAATTGACGTGATTATTATAGATAAACCAACAAAAATTTATAAGTCGAGACAGAGCTGGAAATTTTTGCAAATAAGTCTCAACCTCGCAACCTCGAGACCATACTCGAGGATGTGGAAAAGTTACTATAATTAAGCAAGGAATAACTAGACTAACGAGGTTACATGCCAATAAGTATTTCAATATGAAAATAAGTTTTAAAAGTAATATTCGATTTTGGGGATAACCAGGTCAAAAAATGTGCAATCAAATGAACTATGTATGAATACAAGGAAACTCGAACCTAAGCATGACAGAATTTGTACAGATAAACAAATACAAAAATTACTTTATGGCATTCTCGAAATATTTCGAAGCTAGAAATATGAAGTGTGCGATAAAGGAAAAAATGATGAAGGTAGAGAGTATGCATAAAGATTTTGAGAAAGATATTTAAGCATAAAAATTAAACTACCATTAAAACACAAACTTGTCAAATAACTCAACCTTTGAGTTATAATTGTCTCTACCCCAAGGTCATAATATATATATATATATATATAATTACAAGGGAAACAAAATTGGGTCGCAACCCATGAGTTGGACTTTAAGGATTAGCAGCCCCATCAACCACGGTCTCGGCTTGCTCAATGGCCTCCGCTGCCACTTCATGATTGAGCCTGGATTTCCCTCCTCTGGTAGATCTTGTCGTCTAGTAACACACTCAGTCTCCCTGGCAGACGAAAAGCTAGTGTCGAGGTCGGGATTGTCGGCCCAGATTCGATACATCTCCATGTTGACGGTGTGATATTTTTTGGTTCTAAACTCTTCAAGAAGATGAGCCTTCTCATTCTCGATGAACTCGAAAGTCGTCTTCTTGTCCTCCTCTAGCTTGGCGTTTAGCTTGTGGACCCTCTTGATTTCCATATCGATGGCCTCCACCTCCTTCCAGATCACTTCCAGCTTGGCATCCAACTCCTGGACCCTCGTAATCTCCGCTTCTCTAGCTTCCACCTCCCTCCGGGCCATTTCCGGCTCCAGTCGAGCCCTTTTAAGATCATCCTCAGCCCTGAGTTATGCATCTCTAGCCTCTTGGGCATGCCCCTATCCTTGCAACCTCTTGGTTCAGAATATAATTATGTTGAATGAAGGTTAAGAAGGCCTGAAATTAAAAACTGATGTTAGAAACAGAGAAATAAAGAGTTGGCATAAAAATATGGAGCCTATCAGTTCTTAGAAGATAGCTTACCAAAGACAGTAACTCTCCACTCTTATAAAAAAGAGTGTTGGAATTTCGGCAAGTGGTCAAGAACTCCCACTAGGGAGCCTCGTGGCTGCTGAGGCATTGGTCCACACGAGTCAATGCATCAGAACCAAGCTGGACCCCAGAAGTACCAGAAGCACTGTCGACCACAAACTCAGGCACGTAGGTCGTGACAGTGAGGTGGTGGTCTCAAATAGAAGGCTGGGCAAGATGGGCTTGCTTTGGTTGACTTGCAGGAGGAGCGGCCATGACTTCCGGAAGTGTTGTAGGGTTGGTGACCTAGTCCAGGTCGAAAGGCTTTGAGACCGATGGGGCCAGATTGGACTTCTTGGTGAGCTTGGAAAGGCGATCCCCCTTTTGAGATGCTCAGTGGCATTTGTTTCCTCTTGAGGCTAAAGTTTCGTTGAGGAGGCTGTCCAAGTCCAAATCCATCTCACCTGAAAAAAGGAAGAACAAAACATCATGAGTTGATTGTATGTTACTGTATGATGAGACTTATAGGTGAAAAGAAACCTAACTGGAGGATTTTGACGAGCTTAAGCTCAAGGACCAAGAAATCCCTCTGTCTTCTGATGACTATAAGGGGGTTCCCTCTCTACAGGTGGGAGACCATCTTGTTAAATCCCTATAATCGTTGGTCCTATACTAGAGAAAAATCCCATCCTAGACTTCGTTTAGACTATACATAGTCTGGTACTTCCCTAGCCTACTATCGAACTTATGGACTTTAAGATCTATCCCCGAATAGACCATGAAATTATTCCTAGGGCCATTAAAAAGAACCACTACATTAAGCTGTTTTCTAAGAAGAGTGGGAGACCACTTGAACAGGTCTAACACTATTTTACCTTCGTCTACTGAGCTCGGTATAGCCTCGTCCTAAGCTTCAGTTCCCGCGCATGGGAGCTCGAGTATACGAGGAAAAAAGACTCAGGCTTGTGATCTCAAGGGTCTCCTTCTGGAGGGAAGCTTGGCGGTTGGTACGGAGACATTTTCCCATCTCGCAAACTTACGTATTCTCGAGTCATCGGTGGACTCACCCTTACCTAGGAAACCGCAAGCTCGGAGCTTATCCTCATGGAGGTAAGTGAAGGATCGCCAACTGTAAAGAAGCTTGAGCATTGCCTACTTGTGATATTCATGGCCTTTGTTGGCCCTGGTCAGTGATAGTTGGCTACAGGAAAGGTTTGAGTGTGCATTTCAAGCCCAAAAATAAAATAAAAAGAGAATAAAAAGAACCATGGCGAGATACTTACAAATACGCTGGAAGGAGTAAAATCGAGGAGGCGCGAGGCTATCTATCCAAATGAAGATGGTTTTGAAGTTTGTAGGATGATTAGGAATATCCTCGAACAACTGCTTCTCCTTTAGATAGCTCGAGAGGTAGTTGAAGCCATCCCCGCCATGAGCTCGGGAGGGATTGCTTTTGAGGCAGAAGAGATAAAGAATCTCATGCGCTGAGGGTCCTTCCCACTTCATCTCAGGCTATAGTGACCTAGAAGTGATCAGGACTCCATACGAATTAGTTTAGAGCTAGAATGGAGCAATGCCTGCATAATCTATGAAGTTTTGGAAATAGTCATTTAGGGGCAGTAAGACCCCAGCTCGCATGTGCTCGCGACTCCAGGCCACGAGCTTGACCTTCCTCTCAGGGTTGTTATCACTCGGAGCATAGCAACTCCTTTTGTTGGAGCTTGCGGGTCGGCACATCAGTTTGCCGGATAACTTCAACCCATGGTGGGCCAGCAACTCCAAAATATGCCCGATAGAGGTGACAGAGCTCTGATAATGTTCAGCCTCAAAGAAAGAATCCTTCGAGACTGGAACAGAAAGAGTTTTAGAGGTGGTTGGCTGGTTCGAAACGTTCTCCATGAGGCTGAATGAAAGCTCGCATGGAGAAAATGCTATGGTGACCCTACACTTGGGATCTAAAGGAATTGGTCGGATCTCAAAGTCTGGGCCAGGGTACACAACAACTCGAAGCTTCTTTCTTTTTCCCTCTTCGACCTCATCGATCTGGCGTCAAAAATGGGCTCGGATGTCTTCTCGTTCGAGCTGTTCCTTGTGCTCGCGGATCAACTGTTGGTTTCATTTAAATGACTATTCAGGTTGAGGATATGGTGGGTGGTAAGGAATAACAAGCCCGGGCCCCCACCGATTCTCTGAAGATTGCAACATCTAACAAGAAGGAAAAAGGTGAGGGCCCATTATTTAAAATAATGAAAAAAAAATCTTAATAACTAAAGGTTGCAAGCTCGAGATTATGAGATCGCCTTAATCAAGCTTGAAGGCTCGAAATAGCGAGATTAACTCAAATGCCAACACCAAACTATTGAAAAGTTTGGGGCATCAAGAGTGTACCCACGTGAGAGTGGGACAGTTAATGTTAGTTTGGAGTATCCCAAGTTTCTAGGGAAAAGTGGGCAGTTACCTAAAAAAGAGATACTATTCGGATACATGCGTTGAAACCCTAATCCAAAACCCTTTTCCTTAAGCAACACGAAACCTAAGACCCAATACCCCATAACCTAAAAAATATCACATTTCTATTTGTTTTTACCAAAACATTTTTTTTTCCTAAAGCATGTTTCTGGTCCATACAATCCTACACAAATCAATAGTTTCCTCTTGCAAAGTAGATTCAAGAGTGAAGCAGTAACCAGAAAAATGTTCTTACATACAGAGGAAACGTATAAAAAAAATGTGTGATGATTTGTAAACATCAAAAAACTTACACAATGTAGATCATGGGAATGAAGAGATCATCGACTGGAGAAGGGGTAGCAGGAATGATACCATAGAGACGAAAGTGGTAAGAGCACTTTTCTTCTTCGGTTTGGAGAACATGCAAAGAGGACTTTGGTTCGTGTTTCTTTTTCTGAAAGCTAAAATTTAAAAGTTAATGAAGTGGGGAAGAAGAAAGAGTCTATATAGGAGAGAAGAATTGTAAGAGGCAAATAGATCTGAGCCCTTGATCTGAGTTAAAAGGTTATCTAAGGGATCAAATTTGATTTTAAAGAGATGGCAACAAAAAGATAATGGGAATGGACTTGCGTAGGTAAAAGGGTACTCAAGTACTCTCGGTAAGCTATCCCCCAGTGACGTGTGTCCACACTTGAGTTTTCCGAAAGTGAAGTTCAAAAGTTTCCTTCTCAGAGGATTCGAACCAACACTTTTGAGGGGGCAAAATATTACACCCAAATTTCGAGAATAAAATGAATAGACTCGAAATATAGGCTCAAAAAGGTTAAGCTCGAGATCTACAAGCGTTAGCAGTACACTTATACAAATTGTCAAGTGGTTCTAGATCTGTTATTAGCACTTGAGCATGAGTCGCATCGTACGAGCTTGAGTTGCAGGCTCGAAGAAACCAACCTTCTCCAAGGAACGTACTCGACCAAATTACTGGATGAGGAGAAGGTTACATCTGGAACCATGATCTCGAAGCTTAGACGGTCTTGAAAGTGCGTTAGCACAACGATCGAGCTCAATGACGCATTTGGCACGCGGAAAGACTGTTTGGAAATCCCTATTTCATAGGGATTCGTTATTATTATATATTAAGTCCCTATTGTCATGGGATATTATGTAATTAATAAATTTATTGTATTTATTTCAAATGTAAATGCTTGATTGTAACTTCTCTGAATTAGGGGAAGGTATTCTTACAACCGGGTCTATAAATAGCCTAGAGTAATTCATTTGTATTCACGCACAAATGGTACTAGAAAAAACTTAGCCAAATTGCTTTCATTCAAAGCTTTGAGAGAGTAGTGATAATAATAGTGACTCGTGGACTAGGCAGATTTTAACTGCTGAATCACGTAAAAAACCTCTTAATTCTTCTATTTATTCTACATTATTTTTTGGTGCCCTTCATAAATAAGTTGACAAAAAATGACGTCAACAGTTTACATCTTGTGAGTTGCAATGATTATCCTTTGTTCCTTCCTATTTCTTTTATTTCTTACCGTTTCCTCCATGATGAATTCAACAACTTTACATGAGGTACCTTATTTCAAATGATATCATCTCATTTATTTTGTCTTGTGCTTCTTTGGAGTACCAGGGAACCAATCTACATGTTGTGTATTATAGCTTGATACTTGGATTAATATTTGATCAGTAACTTGTAAAAAAAACTTATTTCATCTATATTTTGTATTACTATATAACATTATTTTATAACCATATATGCTAGATGGTTACCACAATCTCGAATGAAGTATGATTAGACTCTTTACTTATAAATTATGAAGAAATATATGTGTCTCATATATTTTTGAATGAATACAAGGTTCTCTTATAAAGAGAGCAATTACAACTAAAAAAAAACTAATTATAGGCTAATATTTACAGTTTCTACTATCATATTTGTTCTGAATTTGCAGCTTTTACAACTTTTACTATATTCGTTTTCTTAAAAAGGGGTATTTTTGTAATTTTCTATCTTGTAGGGGTATTTTTTGTAATTTTGTGTGATTACATATCTATGTTTCTATTTGACTATGTTTATGATTAATAAATGTCTATGGGAACATTTTTTGAATTTGACTATGTTTATGAGCAACAACAATAATTCCTTCAAGTAGTAAGGGCATAAGCTTCACAAATTATGTATATAGGGGCCATATTATAAATTAGTAGACTTATGGGCCATGAGTTAATTAAGATATTTGAAAACAATTAGCTTAGTGTGAAATTACCAAAAAGACTTGATCCTAATAATGAGAGAGGTGGGGTTGAGGGATAATTAGACTTTTAGTTTTAAAGGGTTAGTATAAGTAGAATGAGATGAGATTAAGGTTAATTAAATCTCATTATTTTTGCCTCTCTCTCACTCAACGCAATCAGATCTCTCTCACACTCTCTCTCATTTCATATATCTCTTGGTCTAATTACTTTTTATAATAAAGGTCATGTTTATGATTATTCATGGGATTTAAGGGTAGATATTATGAATTAATTGCTAGAATTGCATGTTAGGGTGTTTATGAACATGTTTTAATGGTAGAAAAAAGCTAAGGAATTATTTATGGTAAATGGTTAAGGTTTGGTTATGTTTTAATGTGGTGTCTAGAGGTTACAGATGAATTTGGTGTTCTTAAACCCTAACCATGCATTTATGAGAATTCTTGAATGAACTCATGAAATTAATGATGGATTGATGTTAGAATGTGTTTATGAAAGTTATATATTGAATTTGGGGTTGATTATATGTTAAAATATGAGTTTATGGATGTTTGGGTTCGTGTTCATCGAAAAAAAACTCAATGAGAAGTCGCAGTTCACGATTTCTGGGTTCTCAGTTAGCACGACCGCACTACTCACCCAAAAAGAGATTGTCTTGTTTCTCCTTTTTTGTTTGGAGTTTGGTATTTTAGGTTAGGAGCTTCATGTAGAACAATTTTAGGAATTTATTATGAGCACTCTGAGTGTGAATCAATCTTGGGAAGGGCACGGGTGAATTCACAACATTTTGACAAGAAATTAAGTTGTGATATGGTATGATATGACTTAGGGATCGATAAGGAAACTTGAGGGGGACGTGAATTGTTGGTTTCTTGGACCTAAAGTAAGAAGAGTGAACACCTGCACACATGGTGTACACTCGACGTACATAAATATGATTATTAAAATTTGGGTTGTATGGTGTATATGATAGTAAGTTATGTGTTATGAACTTTTTGTATGAATGTGTTATGTTATGTTATACACTGAATATATGTTTGGCATGCTTACGTTATGAATATCGTATGCTTCTGTTAGTTAGTGCTCGGTTGCACACTAACCAAAACAACACTAGTACATGGTCGGAACAACATTGGTAATATATGTTTTAATTGTGTTATGTTAAATATGAAGTTGTTATGACTACGTTGTTTATGATGATTATATGCATGTTTAGTCTAGGTTAAATGGTTGTGTCCTACAAGGCTCTTCTTGCTGGGCATTGGCTCACGGGTACTCTGTGTTGCAAGTAAAGATAAAGAGTTGGATACACAACAAGTTGGAGAGCTTGGTGGAGGGCTTACATGTTTAGGTTTCAACAACCTTAGGGGTCAGGCCTATTTGGAACGCTTTATTATTGATTTGTTTTAAAGTTATGAAAGATGTTCGATTAGTTTTTTGTTAGTGTTCGAAGTATTATTTTGAATTGAAATATTGTCGAGCTATTTTAGCTTTCTTTAAAACTATGAGATTCTGAAGTCTCTTTTATTTTAAAGGTTATTGGTCACTTTAATTTTAGTAAAGGTTTAATTTATTTATTTTAAAGACATGTTTTGTCATTAAAGTTTATAAAATGCACACACATAATACTCTATGAAATCGGGGCATTAGATTTACTATATATATTTACACATAAATAATCCTAGAATATTAATGAATTATGACTAAAAGACATGACCTTTAATGATCGAATTTCCAACACTCACTTTAATTTTAGTAAAGGTTTAATTTATTTATTTTAAAGACATGTTTTGTCATTAAAGTTTATAAAATGCACACACATAATACTCTATGAAATCGGGGCATTAGATTTACTATATATATTTACACATAAATAATCCTATAATATTAATGAATTATGACTAAAAGACATGACCTTTAATGATCGAATTTCCAACACTCCTTCTCAAGCTGGTTTGAATATATTTTCCATAGCCAGCTTATCAAATTGCTTCTTGTGTAGTCCCTTTGTCAATACATTAGCTAATTGTTCATTTGTTGGAAGAATTGTCATACATATTATTCCAACATTGAGTTTTTCCTTGATGAAGTGCTTATCCATTTCTATATGTTTTGTGCGATCGTGAAGAACTTGATTTTGGCAATAGAAATAGCAGCTTTGTTGTCACAATGGACCTTCATAGGAATTGAGTAAGGAAACTTCAATTCATCGAGTATTCTATTTGACCGCATCACTTCGCAGATTCCATGGGCAACAACTCTAAATTATGCTTTAGCACTACTTCTAGCTACTATGTTTTATTTTTTTACTCTGCCATGTTACTAGGTTCCCACCAACAAAGGAACGATAGCCAGATGTGGATCTCCTATCAGTACTATTCTTGCCCAGTCTATATTTGTGTATACTTCAATAGTAAGCCTCTCTCTGGATCCGGAGTTCCTTTCAAATATCTTAAGATCCCATAGACAACTTCGAAAAGATTTCCTTCTTGAGAGTGCATGAGCTAACTTACCATACTAACTGCAAACGTGATATTTGGTCAATTTTCCTATGTGTGTTTGATGTTGTTCATTATCCCTTACTTTTTCAAGCTTGCCAGCTTGCAGGGACATACCCAACTGGGTCTATGTGGGGGCTTGAGCCCCCACTAAAAAATATTAAAAGAAATATATTATATTTTATTAATTTTTTAAAAATTATTAACAAAAAGCCCTATAAATATTTTATTATAAAGTTAAGCCCCACAAAATACATAAAATTTCTACAAATAACTATAAATTCTATTTGAAGTAGGCAATTATAATTTTTATATTTATTAATATCAATTTATACATACAATTATTATTTTTAGCCCTCATAGAACAAAATTCCTGGGTCCATCACTCCAGCTTGTAACTTTTAGTTAGGCTCAATTAGAGCCTTTACTATCTTACAACCAAGTAAACATGTTTCTTCAAGGAGATCAATAACATATTTCCTCTAGTTAACAAATATACATTCGTTGGATCTAGCCAGTTCCATTCCAAGAAAATACTTGAGAACTCCCAGACCCTTAATTGAAACTCTTTTACAAGTGTCTTTTTTAAAGCTAATAACTATATTTCATCAACACTAGTTAAAATGATGTCATCAACATAAACAATAAAAATTATAATTTTACCATTTTTTGAATGTTTATAAAATATTGTGTAATTTGCTTGACTCTGTAAGAAACCATAGCTAATAACAACTTTTCCAAAGCATTCAAACCACGCTCTTGGTGACTGTTTAAGTTCATATAAAAATTTATTTAATCTGCTTACTTTGTCAGTACCAAGTCTCTTCTCAAATCGCGGCGGTAGGCTCATGAACACCTCCTCTTCAAGATCACCATTGAGAAATGAATTGTTTACATCAAGTTAATGTAGAGGCCAATCTGAATTCACTACAAGAGATAACAAAACTCTGGTAGAATTTATTTTCGCAATTGGTGTAAAAGTCTCTTGATGGTCAATCCCATAAGTATGAATAAAGCCTTTAGCCACCGTCTTTCCTAGTACCTCTCAATGCTTCCACCAACTTTACACTTTATCGTAAACACCCATTTACATCCAACTATTTTCTTGTCTTTAGGTAGATCAACTATCTCTCAAGTACCACTTCTCCTTAGAGCATTCATCTCATCCATGATTGCTAATATCCAATTCATATCACCCAATGCTACCTGTATATTCCTTGGAACAAACAAGTTTGAAACCTAGAAGTGAAAGATTTATGATTTTTTTACAGTCTTTGATAGGAAAGATAATTTGCAGTAGGATGTTTAGTGCAATTTGGAACACCTATCCTAATAACCATAGTCACATCAATATAAAAAAAAAAGGGTGAATTGTTGGATAAAGTAGGAGGAATCAAATCTGGAGTTAGGATAGGATTACCTGAAATGTCCATGTTAGAACTCATATTGAATTTGTGCAAGGATTCAACTATTAATTTCTCCGATGAAATCTCTTCCTACTATACACTTGAAGCTTAGAATTTAGACCAGATTAACCATTTTGTAGTAGTTTTCCCTTGAATGAGAATCTCCATTACAAGGCAACAAAGAACTTGGTTTTATTAAGCGATCTTTACCAGAAACCCTAGGATTTGGATTTTCTAAGTGACCACTCTCAGATATATGCAGTCCTTGTGTAGGAGAAATGATATTTGGAAGTGAGATAGAAGTGTCCCAAAAATTGTCTTCTATGTCACTTATCTCCCTCTGAATAGAATTTTTGGTGAAATAGAGATTTTTTTCTAAAAAAAGTTACATCCGTGCTGACATGGAATTGATCTATTTGGTTACTTTTAGCTATTTGGTAGCAGATCTCAACACTGTCCAAGTCATTATTTATCTCATTTTTTTTTATCGAATTTCTTAGATTTTGAATGAAAAATTTGGTGGAATTAGTACTCCAACAACTTAGTAATTTGAGAAATTATTATTCTCTTCCCATTTTCCTCTTTAATGAATTAATGCTTTAATGAAATTTATTCCTGAAACATAGAAAACTTTATAAATAGGAAAATCTTGGTACCATGTTGCTTTGTTAAGCTATAAAGGCAAAGAATCAAGTGTCAAGTTATTTTTTTATAATCAATTAAGGCTCAACAAATTTAATCAATAATACTTGCATGTACCAAGTTACTTCATTAAGCTAAGCAAATAATCAAGTAACAAGTTACTTTTTTCACTACCAAGTTACCTTATCCAAAATCAATTAATGCTCACTACTTCATTAAGTTGAAAAGGTAAAGATTCTAGAGAGAAGTTACTTTTTACTACCAGACTACTTTGTTGAAAATCAATTAAGGCTCATCAAGTTTGATCAATAATAATTGCAGGTACCAGGTTACTTCATTGAGCTAAAAAGACAAACAATCAACTGACAAGTTACTTCTTTCACTACAAGGTTTATTTTTTCAAAATAAATTAAGGCTCAACATATTTGGTCAATAAAAATTGCAGGTACCAAGTTATTTAATTAAGCTAAAAAAGCAAACAATCAACTAACATGTTACTTTTTTCATAATTAGGTTACTATTTTAAAAATCAATTAAGGCTCATCAAGTTTGATCAATAATAATTGTAGGTAACAGGTTACTACATTAAGCTAAAAATGGCAAAGAATCTATTGATAATTTACTTTTTTCACTACCAGGTTACTTTTTTCAAAATCAATTGAGGCTCATCAAGTTTGATTAATAATTGCAAGTACCAAGTTACTTCATTGAGCGAACAACACAAACAATCAAGCGACATGGATTGCTTTTTTCTCTACCAAATTTCATTTTCCAATATCAATTAAGGCTCAAAATATTTGATCAATACAAATTGGAGGTACCATGTTACTTCATTAAGTTAAAAAGGCAAAGAATCAAGTAATAGATTATTATTTTTTTTCGTTATCAGGTTACATTCTTCAAAATCAATTGAGACTCATCAAGTTTGATCAATAATAATTGCATATTCTAAGTGACTACATTAAGCTAGAAAAGGCAAACACTCAAGTGATAGGTTACTTTGTTCACTCTCAAGTTACTTTTTTCAAATCAATTAAGGCTCATCTAGTTTGATCAATGATAATTGTAGGTACTAGGTCACTACATTAAGCTAAAAAGATGAACAATCAAGTAACATGTTATTACCATGTTTCTTTTTTCAAAATCAATTAAGGCTCAACACGATTGATCAATAAAAATTGCAGGTACAAGGTTACTTCATTAAGCTATAAAGGCAAACAATCAAGTGATAGATTACTTTGTTCATAATAAATTAGGCATCAACATGTTTGATCAATGTTTATTGCAGTTCTAGGTTACTTTTTGCATAAAAAAGGCAAAGAACCAAATGGCAAGTTACTTTTTTCTCTACCAAGTTACTTTTTACAAAATCTATTAAGGTTCAACAAGTTTGATTAATAAAAATTGTAGGTACAAGGTTACTTCATTAATCTAAAAAGACAAACAATCAAGTGATAAGTTGCCTTTTAACTGCAATGTTTCATTTTTCAAAACTAATTAAGTCTCAACATGTTTGATCAATAAAAGTTGCAAATACTAGGTTACTTTATTAAGCTAAAAATGCAAACAATCAGGTGATAACTTACTTTTTTTACTACCAAGTTATTTTTTTAGAATCAATTAAGCCTCAACATTTGTTTATCAATGTTTACACATTTAGGTTACTTTTTGCAGCAAAAAGGGCAAAAAATTAAGTGGCAGGTTACTTTTTTCACTACTAGGATACGCTTTTCAAAATCAATTAAGGCTCAACAAGTTTGATCAATAAAATTACAGGTACCAGGTTACTTCATTAAGCTAAAAAGACAAGCAATCAAGTGACAAGTTACTTATTTTTCGTTACCATGTTAATTTTTTCAGAATCAATTATGTCTCAACATGTTTGAACATTAATAATAATAGGTAGCAGATAACTTCAATAAGATAAAATGATAAACAATCAAGTGACATGTAATGCCTTGGGTAGCCAAGACCGTTACACTATGTGTTTATAAAGGTGCAAGATTTGCTAATCAAGTCATTTAGTTAGAAACGTGTTACTGAAATCATAATTGAACTAAGGTTAAAAGATTTTGGTCATAAATGATACATTTCATTTAGAAAAACATTTCGTACATGGGATCCCAAAAGAAATAGAGTTTAAAAGACTGTTTACAAAAATTTCAGATTGTAAACAAGTATTGGTCACTCTAAGGGAAAAATAGACATTTAGGCTTCTCCTGTCCTTTACCACTCCTCGGCCGTGGCAGCCGATCAGCTGACTATGTACATTCAGCCCCAAAGCTCTCCAACTCAGGACTGGTCCACCTTGCTCTTGCCTTTACCTGCACCACGAAGTACCCGTGAGCTGAGGCCCAGCAAGAAAACTGTAATGCATAGCATAAGCGACAACCAACAGACAGATAATTCACAATCATCAATCAGATATACAACAGGTCATATGACTCACATAAACAGTGTTATCAATCTACAAACTGGTAATCAGTTATTCAGATAACAAACTCGTCATATTCATCAATTTAAACAACAATAAACATATCACTCTAAAATCTAGGGTCGACGCCTTTAGGCCGCACCCTCTGATTATCCCACTGACTCCGGCTCGCTTAGGCCGAGCTCAATGATTATGTACTTATACTCAGCTACCAGTGGCCGAGCCGCACACTGTGCGCAAATATTGATTCCGACACTCTTTGGCCATTTATCACATGTCCCCATGGCATAATACCATCTCATGACATCACATACAAATATAGGGAGCTCTTAGTCCCAACATAATCACATAACCGGGTGTAGTTTCTTACCTTTGATTCCAATAGCTTTGATTAGTGAAATCGACCTTCAAGCACGATCCCGTCCGAGGCCTAGCGTACACCTAGCCACAGCCATAAATTAGAACCATCACTAAACTTCTGTTTACCCAAAAAAGGCACCTGATAACGTGGTAAGAATTTCTTACACGTGGCTGGCACGTGGCAGTTTCAAGTGAAGGGATCCTGTTCGACCATCGACCAGACAATTGTTGATTCCTCAAGTTTCACGTTTTAGGTGCGGCTAGTCTGGTCGCATACTTTCATTCACTTCCTTTAGGATACGCAAGCTTGTAATAATTGTATTGATTATATTTTCCTTTATTACCTTGATACGCTGATCTTAATTATAATTAAGGGCTATCGGCCCATGTAACCCCCTTGAGCCTATAAATAAGAAGAGGAGGGCTCAAGGAAGGGACTTTTTTTTTGGAACTTTTAATCTTTGTATTCAGAGAGAAAAGCATAGTGTGATTATCCACCGAAATTTTAATCCTCCCAAGGCTTGTGAAACTCAAGAACCCTAGTTCTTTGATCACGATTTTGGGATTCAATATCAATAAGAACACTAAGTTGACGTAGGTCATTACCATCCAGTTAGGGCCGAACCACTATAAATCACTTGTGTCATTTTCTTTCCATTTGACTCTCTTCTTAATTTCCTTTTGTTCTTTGTTGTTTATTTGACTCCGTGTCGTTGGCCAAATCAGTGGTCAACAACTTCAATTCCGTAAGCTAACCTTGGGACCAATCCCGAGCCCTCGGGAAGCCCTAATTCCACCAAACTGGGTGGTGGAATCAAACCCCGAGCCCCTGGGAAAAAACCCTAAGAAAATACCCAAAAATCCATTTCCGGAGGCAGGGTAGCGCTACATTGCCACAAAGTGCTACAGGCAGACACAAAATCCCCCTAGGAAGCCAGCATAGTGATGTAGCACTCCAAGGCTGGCGCTACAAACAGCAATCTTCTACCTCTGGTTTTCTCCTTCGAATTTCCTCGAGCCAAACTTCCATAAATCCCCTCCAAACCTCAACAACACTTCAAATTAAGCCTACCACTCACTACATCTCACCCCACATCGCCCAACATATCAAATTTGTCCACATGGACCAACAAACACAGAAATAAAAAACAAGATTGAGCTTGAAGCTCAAGAACTTAACCAGAAACTTAGAAATTCAAAACTTCAAAGCTAGAAATTGTTACCTTTAATGGGAGAATTCAACCTTAGGTTATTTCTATGCCCTTCTATCCTTTAGCTCCTCAACTCCCAAAGCTCAAATCCCTTAATTTCCATTCAAAGTTCAAAATCAAAATCAACTTCATCAAAGTCAGAAAATTCAAACCAAACTCTGTAAATTTTACCTTAATTGAGTATTAACTACAGCTGAACCTCTAGCCACTTCAAGGATCAAAGTCTCAAGACTTTGCCTAGAACTTCCTTGAGATTCCAGCTCCAAAACTCACAAGAAATGGTGAGGAATAGAGCAAACCGAGTGGAGAAGAAAGGGGTGAGTTAGATGTTCTATTTTTTTCTTCTTTCTTTCCTTTTGCTTCTTTCCTTCAACTTCTAATTCATTCTATAGCTCCCACTGACTCTAAAAAGGCAGATTAATACTTATCCATTTTTTTAAACACCAAAAGACCATATTGCCCTCCCAAATATAACCAAGCCTTTAAGTCATTCTAGGGGCATTTTGGTCATTTGTTCCTTATTCCTGCTAATTCCTCGAGTGTCCCTAATAATTACTGCTGAAATATCGACACTTAACTAATCACCAATTATTTTTCCCAATGTCAAATAGTCTCCAATATATTTCCCAAATTCCCATAAATACCCCCAGGCTCCCCTGAGCCGGGTATAAATCCCCACCGTGACTTTTTCACTAAACCGCTCACTAGGATCGCCTCGAGTCACAAGATGCAGATATATATACACATAATAATGTGGTCTCAACAATTTATCACAAATAATTACATTTATGCCCTCAGCGGGCCAAAATTACGAATATGCCCTTATAATCTAATCATGGCCTACATGCATACTAATACTCATGACCATGCATCTCATATATCCATATAATCATATAAGCATGCTTATCACATAATCATGCATTTAATCATTTAAATCACACATTAACCAATTATGTCCTCCCGGCACACTAATCAAGGCCCTTAAGCCCTATTAGTAATTTTGGGTCGTTACATGACATATTTCATTTTTTTACTACAAGGTTATTGTTTACCCAAAATATTTACGTGACGACATGGCATGATTGGGGCGCACGTGGATAACACCTGACTAATTATTGCTAATGACCTGGTTGACCAACAATCATATTATCAAGAGGAAAATTAAGCTGGTCGATGGGCGCAAGGAAATGCTGAACAACAAGGAAGAAGATGTATTGACATATACGACCAGATTTACTCGTAGGACCGAAGCCAGAATTCAAATGCAGTTATGAGTTAGATATTTCTAGGATATTTGAATTTCTTTATATGTAAATATTATTATTTATGTTATTATTTGAATAGCTTGTAATACAAGTTATGGACGGCCCATAGGCCCACATGTACATCCTTGAGCCTATACATAGGACTCATGGGATTCACTGCAGAGGGGAGACAATTTTTGTATTCAGGGGATCATTTGTAATCAAAAGAGAAAGATAGTGTTTTTATCCATGAAACTTGTACTTATCTTCAACCTCGTGAAACTCGTGAACCCTAGTTCACTGATCCTAGGTTTTGAAGTTCTACATTAATAAGAACACGAAGTGGACATAGGTCATTACCATTCTTTGGGGCCGAACCACTATAAATCTTGGTGTTGTTTACCTTCCTGTGTTCAATTCATTTTATTTCTATCATTTTTAGTTACTCCGTGTGGTTGAACAAATCAAGGGTCAAAATTTTGGTGCTTTCATTGAGATTGAACTCAAGGACTTCAAGATAAACAATGGCGAAGAACTCCAGGAGAGCGAGTCAAACTGGGTAGACATCTAAAGATATGAGTGATGTGCTCAATCAACGAAGGGTAAGACACGATGAGCATCTCCGCCCGGCTCTAGCCACTCCTGCAATACAAGATGTTGTTTAGGCTCAGATAGATGCTTTGAATCAAGTCGTACAGAAGCTGGTCGGAATAAAATGTCCCGCATAGAGTATGATCGAAGAAAAGGCACCCCTTTCGTTAATAGAATTATTGTGGCAGAAATCCCAAGAAAATTCAAAATGCCAGTTCTACCCAACTTCACTGGAAGAGAAGATCCAGTATCTAACGTGAACAAGTTTGAGATACAAATGGACATCCAGAAGGTGTTCGATGATGCTCGGTGTAGGATTTTTCCTGCCACTTTGTTTGACTCTGCTCAGGAATGGTACTTCAAGTTCCTCCCGGCTAGTATAGTTTCATGGGAGATGTTTGTGAAGGAGTTTTACAAACAATTTTATGCTGGTCGAGTACATCCAACAGAGGCTAATCAGCTGGTCGACATTCGACAGAAGGAAGGAGAAACTCTCAAGGAGTATATATAGTGGTTTATATGAGCAGCTGCTCGGGTCAAAACTGTTGGAGATGAGGGAAAGATGATGGAAATCACAATTGGAGTGCAACACCGATCTCCCCACTTGAGTACTCTGTGGAAGAATGGAGTCAAGAGCACTCAAGAATTTATGGATCGAGCAGACAAGTATATTAAGCTGGAGGAGGCTATAGACAACGAAGGGAAGTTTCCAAGGGCTGACCAAGGTAAGATGAAAGACTCGACCAAAGCCGCCAGTGGGTTTGGTAAACCCAACGACAACGACAAAGGAAACAATAAGAATGGAGGAAAGAGAGAATTTTTGAACCAACAACATCGGATAACAAGCACCCTAAACAGAACAGATACGAGCCAAGGTTCACCAATTATACTGCCTTGGTCGATAGTCATGCTAACATGTATCAGGCCAGTCATACCACCATTCCCTTTAGGCGAACAACCTCAATCAAGAAAGACAAATCAAAACGGGACACTCCTAAGTTTTTATCGTTTTCATAACGACTATGGCCATGATACTAACTAGTGTAGCCAACTTAAGGATGAGATCAGGTTCCTTATTCAACAAGGACATCTGAGGAGGTATGTTCGAGAAGGGGGAAATTCCCATCAGGAGGCTCACGGAGGCAACGAGCAGGCACCTGTGCACCAACGCTCCCCTCCTCTATAGCTAACTCCTGTTGCTGGTACATTGCTAACTATCTGCGGGGGACCACATATATCTGGTTATAGTGGTAAGGAAAAGGAGAGATATACCAAAACCCTACGTAACGATCAGGACATCGAAATACTAAATGTTGAGGAGAGAACTCCCAAAAAAGCTCGAACAGAGGAAGAATTACTAACTTTCTCTAAGATGAACGCAAAGCATGTCCGATTCCCTCACTCAGATCCTCTGGTCGTGGATGTTCAGATCACCAACATGATGGTGAAATGAGTGTTGGTAGATACTCGATGCTCGGTCAACATTTTATACAAATCTTCACTGGAAAGAACCATGCAACCAAACCATTTATGGTTTTCCTGGCGAAGGGCTAGCACCAACAGGGTCAATTAGACTCTTGTTCACAGTAGGGTCTGCACCCGCGAACAGGACATTCCTCGCTACTTTTATAGTAGTTGATTTTCTATCTGCATACAATGCTATGATTGGAAGACCCATAATCATCGATCTGTAAGCCATAACTTCTTTCTGGCATCTGGCCATGAAATTTCCAACCGATGTAGTCGGGCGCGTGCTGGGAAATCAGCGATAGGCCAGTGAGTGTTACAACTCCTCGATCATGAAGGAGAGAAGAGGTGGATCAGGGAGCATAGCGGAGAAAAGTTTGCTACTGGTGAATGAATCACAAGCCCAATCAGGTGAACAAGTCACCAAATAGAGCATTGCCAAAAGTGAGGATAGGGACAAAGATCCTCGCTTTGGGGATTATGAGGAGAATATTGGGCCTGTGTAGGACCTCAAGGAGGTCCAACTAGAAGAGAAAGATCCGACTAGAGTTGTGAAAGTTGGTAAAAACTTAGAGACAACGATAAATAAATAGTTGGTGGAGTTCTTGAGGAGACACCAAGAAATCTTTGCCTGGTGGCATAAAGATATGGTTGGGATAGACCCAGCAGTGATTAGGCATGTCTTGAATATAGACAAAAATCATCCACCAGTGCAACAAAAAAGAAGGCTACTCGACCAAGACAATTCTAAAGCCTTAAAGGAAGAAGTTGAGAAGCTGAAGGAAAATGGATTCATCAGGGTAGCATTTTATCCATTTTGGGTCTCTAATCTTGTACTTGTTCCCAAACCAAATTATAACTGAAGGATGTGCATGAATTTCACACATCTTAATAAAGCTTGCCCGAAGGATTGTTTACCACTTCCAAGAATCGACCAGCTGCTCGACACTACATCAGGACATGAGGTCTTGTCATTCATGGATGCGTACTCCGTCTATAATCAAATAAGTATGCATCCACCTGATGAAGACCACACTAGCTTTCGAATCGATACAAGACTTTACTACTACAAGGTAATGCCTTTTGGTTTGAAAAACATGGGTGCAACTTACCAACGACTAGTCAACCACATGTTCAAAGAATTGATCGGCAATAACATGGAAGTTTACGTCGATGGTAGGTTGGTCAAGTCGAGAAAGGCCGCTGAACACATCAAGGACCTAAAGAAATGCATCGACATCTTGAACAAATATCAGATGAAGCTTAATCCTCTAAAGTGTTCCTTTGGTGTTGGACTAGGAAATTTTTTGGGATTCATAGTAAACTCACGAGGAATTGTAGCCAATCCCAAAAAGATTCGAGCACTGATCGAGATGCAGTCACCAGCCAAAGTCAAAGATGTGCAAAGCTTGACAGGAAGAATTGCAGCTCTGAGTAGATTCATAACTAAGTCTATAGACAAGTGTGTCCCATTTTTTAATCTACTCAGAGGAAACAAAAAGTTTGAATGGATAGAAGAATGCGAAAAGGCTTTTCATGCGCTCAAAGCCCATATGTCAGACCTTCCCATCTTGTCCAAGTCGGTCGAAGGAGAGACTTTGTACATCTATTAGCCATAATAGAGTATGTTGCCAGTGCTGCTTTAATCATGGGAGGAAGAAAAAAAATAAAAAAGCAGTATACTACATAAGTAAAAGGCTAGTGGGAGTAGAATTACGATATCCGACTATAGAAAAATTGGCTTACTACTTCATACTGGCATCTAGAAAAATGCGACCCTACTTTCAAGCACACCCCATAATAGTGCTTACCAACCAGCCACTACGACAAATCTTGCAGAAACCAGAAGCCACTGGTCAACTATTAAAATGGGCAGTTGAGGTAGGGCAGTTTGAAATTTCCTATGCACCTAGAGCACCCATAGAAGGACAAGCCTTGGTAGATTTCGTAGCTTAATTCACCGGAGTCCCTGCCAGCGAGCTGATTATAGAGACAGGTGATCAAAATCAAACTCCCTCTTGGAGATCGTTCGTAGATGGATCATCTAATGAGCACAACGCAGGGACAGGACAAATCTTAATCACTCTCAAGGGACATCGATTTCACTGTGTTATCAGATTCAACTTTACAACCTCCAACAATGAAGCCGAGTACGAGGCACCGCTCGCAGGTTTAAGACTAGCCAAGGATATGAACATAAAGTCACTATAAATATATAGTGACTCCCATCTAGTAGTTAATCAGAATATTGGAGAATATCATGCTAGGGGTCTTAAGATGGTTGCTTATCTAAACAAGGCGAAAGACTTAATAGCACAGTTTGAGAATAATACTCTCTAGCAAGTACCCCGCGACCAGAACTCAAACGTCGATGCCTTAGCCAAGTTAGCAAGCACCAAAGATGTCGACACTTTGAGCATAGTACCGGTCGAACGTTTATCAGCACCAAGCATTCAAGCGGAAGAATCCTCCCTAGTAATACAAGTGTATGCCACATGGATGACTCCAATCATACAATATCTCGAACAAGGATTGTTACCAACATATAAGAATAAGGCGAGGACGCTTCAAAGGCAATCAACTCAATTTATACTTCTCGATGGAATTTTATATAGATGGGGATACTCAATGACTTTATTATGGTGTATCTCCAAGGAAAAGGCTACGGAATTGATGCAAGAAGTACATGAAGGATTCTGTGGAGATCATGCTGGGGGACAAAGTTTTTAAAAGAAGATTCTCCAACAAGGGTATTTCTGGCCTACAATGATCGAGGATTCCATTGAATTCATTAAGAAGTGTGATAAATTCCAACGATTCTCCAAGATACCTCGAGCAACCCCAAATGAGCTCAAACAAATGCAAAGCCCATGGCCATTTGTAGTTTGGGGAATTGACCTGACTGGATCTTTGCCCATAGGAAAATGGAATGTCAAGTATGCAGTCATTTCTGTGGACTACTTTACTAAGTGGGCTGAAGCTGAACCACTTAGAAAAATTACGACCAAGAAAGTATTAGATTTCGTTGTCAAAAACATTGTATGCCGATTTGGTTTGCTGAAAAAGATTGTATCAGATAACGATACACAATTTGATAGCGACCTATTCACCGATTTCTGCGAGTGACATGGTATAACGAAGAGCTTTTCATTAGTTGCCCATGCATAAGCCAATGAACAAGTAGAGGCTATGAACAAAACTCTGAAGTACACACTGAAGAAAAGGCTCGAAGAAGCAAAGCGAGTTTGGCCAAAATAATTGCCAGAAGTACTCTGGTCTTATAGAACATCTCACCGAACAGTAACAGGCCATACGCCATTTTCCTTAGCCTATGGATATGAACCCATGTTACCTGTTGAGTTAGATCCATCATCGCATAGAAGGATGACATACGACTAGAATACGAATAACTAGTTATTAATGGAGTCTTTGGACTTGGTCAACGAAAGGCACAAGCAGGCTCAACTACGAGTGGTAGCTTATCAGCAAAAGGTTGCTCGATATTTTAACTCCAAAGTACGTGAAAGAAAGTTTGATGTAGGAGATTTGGTACATAGAAGAGTTTTTCTTAACACTCGCGATCAAGCTGCCGGAGTACTCGGACCAAACTGGGAAGGTCCGTATCAAATTGAAGAAATCCTTCAACCAAGCACATATAAACTTGCTTGCTTAAATGGATATCTCATTCCTCGCTATTGGAATGGAGATCACCTACGCAAGTACTATCAATAAACATTTCTTTTTAAAGATTTTGATTGTTTATAAGTACACAAGCAGTAATGTTCGAACAAGTATTGGTCAATGGAATATGACCGAGAACCTTAAACTCCTCGATCACTTGGGGGCATATAAGATACTAAGTGAGCAAAGCGTATGCATATCATAAGAATATGTAAACACATGAGAAAAATAAGGGAAAGCATATTACGTCACTTAGACTATTTTTCAAAATTTTATTTAGTTTTGTGAAATCATATTAAAGTGTTATGCTAAGTTCGGTCATACGAGCAGATGTTATAATAGCAATGTGAAAATGTTATAATATCAAAATTAAATGTCTTTATAGCACGAGCAATTGCTGCTCGGATGTAATTAAAAATATTAAAAGGTAAATAAAACTGCTTTAGGCAGCAAATTGTCTCAACACCACAAACAATCTGTTCGGATGTATTTTAATAACATAAATAAAAATATTTACAATGCAGCTGAAAGGGGGTCCTGTTGAAACTGTTGATGGACTTAAGGGTCGGCTTCTTCTTCGGCACCGTCTATGCCCATCACCAAGGAGATTTCAGGAGACTCTGGGGCATCTTTTTCCTCCTCTAAGCGAGCAACACACTTGGCAAGTTTAGAATGTTTTACCTACTCGGGAAGATAGTCAAAGTCTGCCTTGGGGTTGTTCTTCCAAAACATATAAAAGCAGGTGAAGGTGGGTCCTCGGAACTTCTCCAGGTTTTGGGCATTTTTCTCTTAAAGTAGCTTCACTCGACCTTCTAGGTTGTTCGCCTCCTTCATGTTTGCCTCCAGATCCTCTTGAAGCTTAGCTGCTTCCTAGTAGTTGGTTTTGGAGGCTTCTTTAAACTTAGCTAGATCTTCTTGGCTCTTCTTCAGCTTCTTGGTCGAATTGGTAGCTTTATCTTCAGCTGCCTTGATTTCCTCAGCATGTTTGGCGTTAAGTTCCTCAGTGTGGCACCAACCATTGTGTAAGGTAAGAATACCCTACGAACAAAAGACAAATAAAGTCGTCAAAAATTATAAAAAGAAAGGGTGTTCGAATACAACTAATTCACTACTACAAATATAGGCTTTCTCTGCGGTATTTTTCAACAAAAAAAAAAGTGCAGAGAAAAGGTTTGAAAGAGTCGAAAAAATTATATTTAAAGTCCACGCCGTACTTTATTGCGGTTTTAAAAAAAACGAAGTGAAAATTTTGAAGTGGGACACTTTTCTCTGCGATTCTATACCCAAAACCGCAGAGAAAAATGCACTTTTCTCTGTGGTTTTGAGTATAGAACCGCGGAGAAAAGCCTTCCCTCTTCCTACATCGACCGAGACCCTACTCTTCCCTCTCATATTGCATTTTTCATTTTCACAGAGAGGCATACACGACGCTCCACCACCGTCCCCAGCCACGGGTAAGCCCCATTTTGTCCATTTTTGTTTTGTTTTGTTTTGTTTTTTTTTTTTCATTTTCTTGCATATTAAAGCTTGAAATCATGTAAATAAACTTAATCTTGATTTATTTTGAAGTTTTAGTGTAAAAATGAAGAAATATTGAGTGGGTTTAATGAGGGTTTCAATTTATGTTCATATGATTATTTTGAAAGTTTTTTCTAACATTTTTGAAAGTTTCTATAGGATTAGAAGACATTTTCATTGTTTAAAACATGTTTTGATCACTAAACCTTGATTTTTAATGTATTTTTGGGTTTTAGGGTATTTTTTGTATTATTTTATTTATAATAATGTTGTTTACATAATTTTTTATATTAAAATATTATTGCTTACATAATTTTGTATATTATTTAGGTAATGGTTTTTTTAAAGTATATTTTTGTTAATTGTATTATTTTAGGATCAATTCAATTACCATATATTTACTATTGTTTAATTTTTTATTGTAGGAAATATTTGTTTGAGTGTGAGGTGTGTTGAAATTGTTGACGATTAATTTTGAAGGTGAGTAATAATTACTACTTAATTTTTTTTTATATTTACAAACTATTGTTAGAGGAGTTTGAATATAATAGATATTCATCCATAGTGAAGTAGGTTCTGAGATAAAATTGTGTGCTGCAGAGATAACAGAAGGTTGATAACATGTGTGTCTTAGTGAAGTAGGTTCTGCAAATTATGTGTGTGCTGTGGTGACTTATGGTTGAGAACATGTATGTTGTTTGTTATATGTGTTGTTTGATGTGAATTTATAGGCTGAAAACTTGGGATATGCTATAAATATAGAGGAAACTCAGCCCAATTTTTTTTTGATAATATTAATTGAACATGTTTTATAAGTTAATATATGTAATAATTATGTTTTTTTTTTATGTTGAAATTGTAAATACACATGAATTTTGGATATGTTATAGAAATAAATGAAACTCTGCCCATTTCATTTTATAATTTAGTAATTGAACATAATTTTTTCAATTACAATATTAATTTTCTTTTCATTATCAACTTAGGAATTAGGTAGATATTATCATTATTGATAAGTCATGGATTCTTGAGAATAGAGAAATACAACAATTTCAAGACGGATTCAACCAATTTTTAGAATTTTGCCAAACAAATTGTAGTGGTCTGGAAAGAATTCATTGTCCATGTATAGATTGTGGTAATGGATCAAAAGGAAATATTACCATGATAAAAAATCATGTATTTTGTCAGGGATTTGATACAAGTTATCGTACATGGTATTGGCATGGGGAATCATTGAAAAATAATAATCCATATCCATTCGAGAGGCGAAGGATTGATGATTTGGGTTATAGTGATTTTGACGATCATCCTATGGAATTTCTCGATGAAGCACAAGAAGAGTTTGTTGATGATCCTTCAAAATTCGATAAATTGGTTAGAGATGCAGATAAACCATTATTCAATGATTGTCTGAAACAAAGATTACCAATGATGGTAAAATTTTACAGCATAAAAGTAGAGAATGGAGTTAGCGATAAATGTTTTAGTCAATTTTTAGCTGCTTTTAAAGAGATTTTTCCGTCAGATATTTTCTTCCCTGAGTCTACTTATGAAGTGAAGAAAACTTTAAATTGCATAGGCTTGAAGTATGAGAAGATCCATGCATGTCCGAACGATTGTGTGTTATATTGTAAAGAGTATGCAGACATGGACACTTGCCCAGAATGTGATTCACCCCGCTACAAACCTAACAAGAGTAAGGAGATTAGGAAACATATTCCTCAGAAAGTGATGTGGTACTTGCCTTTGATTCTGCGGCTTAAGCGATTATATCGAAGTGCAGAACACTCTGAAAACTTAATATGGCATGAGACTAGGCGAGTGAAAGATGGTAAACTTTGACATCCTGCAGATTCGCAGGCTTGGAAAAAAGTTAATAACTTAAATCCTGAATTTAAAACTGAATCAAGACATCTTCATCTAGGTCTAGCCGCCGATGGTGTAAATCCACATAAATCTCTAAGTAGTAGGCATAGTTCGTGGCCTGTCTTCCTTGTTATGTACAATCTTCCTCCATGGTTAGTGATGAGAAGAAAGTTTTTGATGCTCACATTAATGATTTCAGGCCCAAAACAACCGGGACACGATATAGATGTTTATTTGGCACCATTAATTGATGATTTGAAAGATTTGTATGAAAATGGTGTTGAGGCATATGACGAGTTTAAGAAAGAAGTCTTTAACTTAAAAGTTGTTTTGTTGTGGACTGTTAATGATTTCCCAGCTTATGGTAATCTATTAGGGTTAAGCACAAAAGGTTACCAGCGATTTCCAATATGTTGCACTAACACAAGGGCTATTTGTCTGTCGAATGAGCACAAAATTTGTTATATGGGTCATAGATGATATTTTCCCCTAAATCATCATTATAGGGGAAAAAAAGCATTTGATGGTGATAAAGAACAAGGTGTTGCTCCTTTGCCACTTTTGGGGCAACAAAGTCTTAAAGAAGTAGAGAAAATTGATTTCAAGTATGGAAAAATGCAGAAAAATAAGAAAGTAAATGGATGTTTCCAAAGGAAATCAATTTTTTTTCATCTCCCTTACTGGAAAGATTTACTTGTTCGACTTTGTTTGGATATCATGCATATAGAAAAAAATGTGTGCGAAAGTATTATAGGTACATTACTTGATATTCCCGATAAAACTAAGGATGGTTTAACTAGTCGTTTAGATCTTGTTGAAATGGGTATAGGAACTGATTTAGCACCTGAAAAGAATGGTAAACGCACATATTTACCTCCTACTTATTTCACGTTGTCCAAAGAAGAGAAAAAAGTTGTATGTAAATCATTTGCAGAGATGAAAGTGCCTGATGGCTATTCATCCGAAATTCGAAACTTGGTATCCATGGGAGATTTGAAGCTGATGGGTATGAAATCACATGATTGTCATATGTTGATGCAACAATTACTTCCGATTGCTATTTGGTCAGTATTACCGAAAAAAGTTCTAGATTGGTTGACGAATGTTTGCATATTCTTCAATCATTTATGTGGAAAAGAATTAGAAATGAAAAAATTGGAGGCATTGCATTGTAAGATAGTGAAAACTCTATGCAACCTTGAAATGTTTTTTTCGCCATCCTTGTTTGACATTATGATACATTTAATGGTTCATCTAGTAAGGGAGGCCAAGTTGTGTGGACCAATTTGGGCGAGATAGATGTATCCATTTGAAAGAAGTATGAAGGTGTTGAAAAGTTATGTGCGTAATCATTATCGTCCTGAAGTTAGTATGGTTGAATGTTATATATCGGAAGAGGCAGTAAAATTTTGCTCAGAATACATGAGTGGGGTTGAGGCAATCAAAATTAGCAAACCACAAAATAACTCAGATGGAGTTGATAAAGGACTACGAGGGAACGGAACAGTGATCACCGTGTCTAGGGCAGAATTAGATCAAGCTCAATTAGTTGTGTTGAAAAATAATCCTAAGATTCAATCATATATAATGTAAGTAGATAATATATTTCAATCATATATATTAGAGTAGTGATTTTCTTTTTGTTGTTTAAACTTTTTGTTATTTCTTTTATGTTTCAGTGATCACATATAGTTATTACAGTCGATGATTCCAAACAAGGTTAAAAATAAACAAAAATGGGTTATAGATGAGCATAATAAAACGTTTTGCCAGTGGTTGAAGAATACAATTTTGACGAAGTTGGGAGAAAAAAATCATGGACTGTCGACTGAGTTGAAGCGCATATCTCTTGGAGCAAGCATTGATGTAATAAAGCATTAAGCTTACATTTTCGAAGGGAAACGATTTCATACTAAGTCAAGAGATGATGCTCGACTGGTTCAAAATAGTGGAGTAAGTGTAGTTGCAGAAGCTATACATTTTGCCAGTGCAAAAGATAATAACCCGATTTCAGGCATAATGACATACTACGGGATTGTTGAAGAAATATGGGAGCTAGATTATTCATTATTTCGTATTCCTCTTCTTAAATGTTCTTGGGTAGACAACAATACTGGCGTTAAAACTAACGAACTTGGATTCAGTCTGGTTGATTTAAGTAAGAAGGGAAGCAAGAACGATCCTTATATCATGGCTGCCCAAGAAAAACAAGTGTTTTATATACTTGATCCAGTTAATGATAAATGGTCCATCGTTTTATCCGTTCTCGAGCGGAAGTTCTCAGAAAAATAAGATTACGATGAAAATTATGATTTATATCATGAGTGTTTCATTGTTGGACAACCGATACATGAACAAGTTGAGAATATTCAGGATAATGATAATGATAGCGATACCAATGATCGTGATTATCTTAGAAACGACATCGATGAAGGAATATGGGTCGATTGTGAATCGACCAAAAATAAAATAAGAAAAAGAAGAAAACATGTTTAGTAAGTTATATAATTCATTAATACTTGTGATTATTTATTTGTATAATGCATTAACTGTAACGACCCAAATTATCTAATAAGGCTTAAGGGCCTTGATTAGTGTGTCGGGAGGGCATAATTGGAACATATGTGATTTAATGATTAAATGTATGTTATATGACTATTTGAATATCTGATATGCATGACTATGTGTGTTAGTATGCATGTAGGCCCTGATTAGGTTAGAAGGGCATAATTATAATTTTGGCCCGCTGAGGGCATAACTGTATATATATGTGATAAATTTTTGAGACCACATTATTATGTGGATATATCTGTGATCTGTGATTCGAGACGATCCTAGTGAGCGGGTTAGCGAAAAAGTCACGGCAGGGATTTATACCCGGCTCGGGGTGAGCCTGGGGGTATAAATGGGAATTTAGAGAATATATTGGGGTCAATTTTGACATTGAGGAATATAATTGGTGAATAATTAGGTATCGGGAAGTAAGCGGAAAATAAAAGAGACACTCGAGGAATTAGCGGGAATTGGGTGAAATGACTAAAATGCCCCTAGGTAGATTAAAAGATTTAGAATTAAAGGGGAGGGTATTACGGTCATTTGGCTTATAAGGGATAAGTATTATCAGGCTTTATACTTAGTGGAATTTGTAGAAGGGGCTGGAATGCTGAAGGAAAGAAAAGAAAGAAAAAGAAGGGAAAGAAAATAGAGGGCATTTCCAAGGTCGGTTTGGGATTTCTTCACCATTTCTTGGGTTCCTTTGGAGCAAAAACTCAGGAGGAGTTTGGGTAAGAGCTAGAGGCTAGGCTCCCTGTCCTATCTTGAGGAATTGGTAGAGCAATCCATCCAGCTGAGGTAAGACTTTGAGGTTTTCTTTGGATTATGGTTTTTATGTTGAACTAAGATTTCTAAGCTGAATTTTGTGGGGAATTCTAGGGAAATTGGAGCTGAGCTTTGAGGAGGAGAAGGCCAAGCTTGTGAGGAGGACAACCTAGGCTAAATTTATCCAGCAAAGGTAAGGGATTCTAGTTTGAACTTTGTTGTTTCAGTGGCTGTTTTGCTAAGTCTTTGAATTCTAGATTCAACTATGGTGAAATGTTGGATTAGAGGTGCATGTGTTTAAGTTTTATATGGTTGGGATGCTTGGGATAAGTTAGACATGTTAGTAATCTTGATTCTAAGTTTGGTGGAAGTTTGGAGAAGTTTTGGTAAGGTTTGGCTCAGGGAAAATCGAAGGAGGGAAAAACAGCATTTGCTGTTCTGTGACTAGCGCTACAGTGCTAGCCTTTGGGCGTTGTAGTGCTAGGCCACATATCCTGGGATGATTTTGTGCTATGTTTGTAGCGCTGGAGCGCCCTCCTTAGAGCGCTGTAGCACTACCCTGTTTCCAGAAAAGGGTTTTTGAGTTATTTTCAAGGGTTTTTGCCCGAGGGTTTGAGGTTCGATTCCACCACCCCATTTGGTGGAATTGGGGCTTCCCGAGGGCTCGGGATTGGACCCAAGGTTAGGTTTTGGACTTGAGGTTGGTGATGATTCTGATCTATGGTTGTGACTAGGTGTGTGCTAGGGCTCAAGGGGGATCGTGCTCAAGGATCAAAGTGAACGAAGCTAGCAAATTTAAAGGTAAGAAAATTGCACCCAATTATGTGTTTGTGATGGGACTAAGTGCTCTCGATATCTATATAATGTCAAAGATGGTATTATGCCATGGGACATGTGATAAACAGCCTAAGGGTGCCGTATACAATATTTGCGCACAGGGCGCGGCTTGGCCACTGGTAGCCAAGGATAGCTTAATATTCACTGAGCTCGGTTTAAGCGGGCCAGAGTCAGTGGGATAAACAAAGGGTGCAGCCTAAGGGCGCTAACCCTAGTTATCATTTGTGAATTTATTATCGATGTGTAATGATATGCTTGGTATGATTGATACCTGATTGTCAGGGATGCTTAGTCTGTTGAGAACATACTTAAGTGATATGAGATATTTTACTGTCTGTTAATTGATTGTGCTCTGTTATTGTGTTTTCTTGCTAGGCCATGGCTCACGGGTGCTACGTGGTGCAGGTAAAGGCAAAGGCAAGTTGGACCAACCCTAAGATGGAGAGCTACGGGGCTGAATGTACATAGCCAGCTTTTCGACCACCATGGCCAAGGAGTGGATCAGGACAAGGAATGCTTAACAGTCTGTTTGCCTTAGAGTGGCTAATTACTGTATTTAAATCCTAAATCTTTTGTAAACGGTCTTAATCTTATTATTTTTGGGATCCCATGTTTTAAAGATAATGTTTATTTATAAAAAAAGTGATGCTTTTGAGACCAAAATCTTTTAACCTTAGTTCCACTGTAGTTTCAGTAACACATTTTTAATTAAATGTCTTGATTAGCAAGTCTAGCACCTTTATAAACACATAGTGTAACAGTCTTGGCTATCTAGGGCGTTACAACTTGGTATTAGAGCGTCCTAGGTTTAAGGGTTCCTGAAGACTAGCTGGACATGTACATTCACTGTGAAAGACAAGCTCGACTCAGGGTTTGGTAATTATGTACACATGATTATGTGCTTAAATGATTTGAGTGAGATATGGCTGTTGATATCTGTTTGATTAATAAGGAGCATGAGATACTGATAGGGCCTGACCCTTGACTATTGCATGATGCTATTGAAGCGTGCTTATTAGCACTGCTAGGCATGTGAATGAATATGGAAGAATATCTGGATAAATTGCTATATCTTGATTGCTTGTGAATGATTGGAGTTCCAGTGATGGATCATGAAAGGATTATTACCTTGTCATCATAGTCTGATTGTCGAGTCGTTGATTGCAGATTGACTTGGATAATTATGCGTCCAAGAAAATCTACGCGATTAGCCGGCAGGTCTGAGGCTAGAGATGATGATCAGGGCCAGACCCCTCCGCCAGTCCCTGAGTACTGGCAGCAGCTTATGGCAGATATGCAGGCTCAGCTTCAGAGCCAAGATGAACATATCTGAATTCTGCGACAGCAGGCTCCATCAGGGAGTGTTGCCAACATTGTACCACCTGCAGTGGTACCTGTTGTACAACCAGTTGAGGTTGGGAATAAGTGGGAACCGTTGTATGAGCGGTTCAGGAAATAGCAGCCCCCGATCTTTGAGGGAGGACTAGATCCACTGAAAGCTGAATAGTGGATGACCATGATTACTACCATTCTGGACTTTATGAGGGTAGAAGGACATGACAGAGTGGCTTATGCCACATATATGCTGAGAGAGGATTCCCGAATCTGATGGGAGGTGGCATCACAGACCAGGGATGTTACTGCTTTGACTTGGGAAGGATTCAAGGACCTATTCATTCAGAAGTACTATAATGTTGCCATCAAGGCAGGGAAAGTAAATGAGTTCGTGGGGCTGGTTCAGAGCAGTATGACAATTATAGAATATGCCCTGATGTTTGATAGACTTGCGAAATTCGCACCAGATCCTTTGCCTACTGATGTAGCTAGGCAGGACAGGTTTATTAGAGGGATTAATGCTATGATTGCCCGAGATGTGAGGATTTCAACAGTTCCTGGAGAGACAACTTATGCCTAGGCTATAGAGAAGGCTCTTACCGCTAAGGAAGCGGAGAATAAGATATGGAGAGAGTGTGCAGTGAGACGGGAGGGCCGCAGGGCGGTGCCTCCATATTAAAATTTGTATCTAGTCGTCTAAGTCCAGAGTTTCAAAAAGTGCATCTACAACAAAAATCACGTGCATTACTAATGAAGTCAAGGCATCGAACCTCTCGTAGAGGAATGGCTAATATAAGAGAGGATTTGGTAAGTATAATTGATATTAAAGTTTAAATAATGGTTGATATTATCGCAACATATAACTATAATTATCTTGTACATTGCAGAAAAAAGAACAAAATATTCAAAATCCATAGAGGTATCAAGTTTGGCTTAGATTGCGTGAGAAAAATAAAGTTCTCGTGACAGAGCTGGACCAACAGATTGCCAAAAAGATAGTAAGCTTTCTAAGGTTTTATAATCAATATACTGTTTTTATTTATATAAACAAATTTAACCAAACAATATCTTGAGTAGGAGGACGTCAAAGAAAAATTGAGTCGGGGCGAAATTACAGCTCAGGGTCGAGGTGACATCTTGACTCAAGCATTAGGGACACCAGAACACCCAGGTCGTGTTCGAGCTGGTGGGTATGATACTTTATAATAGTTGTTTTCTTTTAAGAATTCTTTAGATTGGTTTATTGATGAACTGCATTGATTATTTTGTAGGTTCACTGCGACAGTTTCCAAAATGTTTGGAAAAAAACATAAAACAATGACTGCAAAAGAGGAGATTGCTCGGCTAAAAGCTGAGATTGAAGAGCTAAAAAGACATAAATTTAGGACAGAAGAGGAATTAGCTCAAAATGAATAATATAATGAGAAAAACGATGAGTGTGGACACTATAATGAAGGACAATTTGATGAGGGACAATATTATGAGAATACAAATGATGAGGGACAATATTATGAGAATACAAGTGATGAAGTCTATCGACCTGCCCCCAACGCAGATGATCAATTTCATCAAATCGAAGACTATCATTTTGATGAAGATGATGGATCATCAATTTATGAGTCTCCTCCACCGCCGAGCTATGAATTTTATTTGTGTTCTGATAATATTGACAATGAAGTGGCTAAGGGTGTAATCATTGTACCAAACATGGGTAGCCAAATTACCATCCATGGAAATGTACTTGATGATTCAGTTGCGAGGGTTTGGCTTATAGATGTCTTATGAGAAGAAGCTGAGATCCCTATTCCCTTTGGTAACATTGTTGGAGATGTGCCCTGAAAGCATATGTAGTAGACATTGTTTTTATGAAATAAATAAATAAATTGCATTTGTTATGCATATATTTTATGGACTATATTATTCTATGATGATATTATGTAAATATCAGGAAAATTCCTAAGTTCATGTATGTAATCTCAAACAAGTATTAGTGCGAGATGATTGTGTTTGAGATAAATGAACTTGAATAGTTCGCAGTAAAATAAAGTTATGGAATCTTTAGATTAATTACTGCAAGTACGGCCCACTAGTATTATGAATACATGTGATCTAGATTCGGATCACTAGTGTGGTAGGACACTTTAGTGGAGGTGCTTTATATATTAGAGAATATATAGAACTGGACCAGATATGTTTATTAATACTTAGTTAAATACCGTTTCGAAGTATTAATTAAATATATCAACTGACGATCATATACAAATAGATCTTAATCCTGAGGTTACTATGAACTCCTGTTTATGTTATATGAGTTCTTTGATTCACTTGTTAGGGTCTGTCAGAATGATCAGGCTAAACACTTTTGTTTTGGGAACTCATTAATATAGATGGCTGGGGACATAGTACATAGATATAGAATCTATACCTTCTCGCAAGAGATTGAATGATGGTTCTCTTAAGGGTTGACTTTTGGGACTGAAAGGTTATTGAGCTCAAATTCATAATTTAGTTATGAATTAACCTTCACTAGTAGAGTCAATGGTACTTAAGGAAACAAGACATAATTAAAAGGGTAAAACGGTAATTTTATTCCCGATTAATTATGAACCATTATTAGAGGGTCAAGTTGTATGCAATGATTAAATCAATGGACGATTTATGATTATAAAGTACTAAGTAAATGAAATGTCTATAATTACAAGAGTTCAATCTCATATTTATAGTGGAATAATAATGAGATTAATAAATTAAGATTATTTAATTAAAGAGTTTAATTAATAATCTCAAATTTATTGGAGCTTGGAATTATAGGTCCATAGGTCCCCATAGCGGCTCTATCAACACTGTTCAAGGTAAGAGTTGATATGAAGGGAAAATAGTTTAAAGACATATTTAGGAAGAAATTTGTTCTTCAGGCCAAATATGCAATTATATGATAATGGTGATTATTTAATTAATTACAAATTAGTTGTAGTTAACCAAATTAATTAATATTTAATTATTATATAATTTTCGAAATTATATTAAATAATTAAATTAATTTTCGAAATTTAATTAAATAATTAATTAATTATAATTTTTTGAAATTATAATAAATTAAATATTTAATTTCAAAAATTTGGGTTTAATTAATTAGTAGAATTAATTAAATATCTTTATTTGAGTGGGAGATGATAATCTGATAAGTTCAAATTGGATTTGAATTTAAAAGATTGATATTTATTCAAATAATTAATTATATTTGATAATTAATTAAAAAGATAGTTAATTTGAATTAGCTATCAGGTTGTTAGATCTTATCTGACAAAGAAATTTGAATAAATAATTAAATAAAATTTGAAAAACTAATATCCCTAGAAATTAGGAAGCTACACGTTCACACACAGTCCATAGACTGTGTGTGGCGTGTAGAGCAGTATTTTTTCAGAGATGAGATTTTCAATTTTATTTGTTTAATTAATTAATTAATGGATAATTCAAAAATTGTTTTTCGTATTTTTTCATTAATGGAATAATTAATTAATTAAAAATTAAATTGTAAAATGGTTACAGATTTAATTTTTAAATTTTGAATTTTTTCTGTTAAGTATGACTGATGAGAAAATTATTCAAGAAGATAAGTGAAGAGAGTGAGACTACTCTGAACATTCGCTCTGTGAAAAATAGAACGATAGTTTTCTCTCTCCCTGAAAATAAAGAACCAATTCTCAGGCCTATTCTCTTGATCTCATGAGTTGAGTACATCAAGAAGAATCACAAATAAACTATCCTTCATTCTCTAAGTGCCCACACATTTCTTGAGGTGTAGAGAACGCTTTGGAAGATCTTGGTGTGAGTACGTGGGAGCGGCTTGGATAGGAAGATCGTTCTAAATACGAGAAGATAGCAAGGACACTTGATAGGCTTCAAGAGGTATGATTTCTATCACTATCTTGCTTATGATTAATGTATGTATATTAATGGATCCGCATATTTAAAGGTAGTTTAAATATGTAACAAGATTTTGTTGTACACTGGGCCAACCCCACCACCTTTTCGATGCGTATTAGGAAACTCGTTCCTAACAATTGGTACCAGAGCGGTCAATAATCTCTGCATACATTAATTTATGTGTGGGCATAATATGCATTCTTATGTTATTGTAATATATGTGAATGGATGGATGTATGTATGATGATAGTTGATTCTTAAGGGTCGTTAATTATATGGTGTTTTGGGTTTAGGAATTGTTCTAAAAATTCTAGATGAAAAATGTAAGCCATTTTGGGGCATAGGAATTTTTGTAATTTTAATTTTCTGTGTTAAAATTATCTGAAAAATTATGTAAGGCCTGAGCCCCGGGTTCCGAGCCCCGAAGCCCGAGCCTCACCCAGCTGCCTGCCTGCGTGCCCAGCCCCTGCCTGCGTGCCCAGGCGCCCCTGCCGTGCGCCCCTGCCGTGCGCCCCTGCCCAGGCGTCCCTGCGATGCGCCCCTGGCTGTGCGCTCCTGCCCAGGCGCCCATGCGATGCGCCCCTGGCTGTGCCCTCCTGCCCAAGCGTCCAGGCCGTGCGCCCCTGCCCAGGCGCCCCTGCCTTGCGCCCCTGCCCAGGCGTCCCGCACCTGCGCCCCTGCCCAGGAGCCCCTGCGCTCCAGCCTACAGTCTCGCCCAGCCCAGCCACACGCCGCCTGTGCACCCCATGCCGAGCCACCATGTGCAGCCGCCCCTAGGGTTTTCTAAACCCTAGGGCTTGCATCCAAAAATTGTCCATTTAAATTATGGGCTTAATTAAGTTAACCCATAATTAAAAATTGTTTTATTTTGAATTAATTGTATGAGCCCAAATTCAAATCTGGGCCTAATAACTTATTGGGCATCAAACCCAAGTTAATTATTCTTAAAATTTGTTTAAGATAATTAAAAGTTATTTTAATTCAAAATTAAATGGATAAGTGGCCTAATGGATTAAAACTACGTGTGAAGGCCCTGAGTAATAGATAGAGATCTATTTAGGTCTTATTTAGTTTCTTACATTTTTGTGTATATTTTTGCAAGTGTTGTAATTTTTCTAGAAATACCCAAGACACCCGGCCCACATTTATTTATTTAGCTAGTATTTATTTATTTAAATGTTTGAATGTGATTAAATTGTTTAATACTTTATCATGCATTTTTTGACATGCCATACATATAACCCACACAGTATTTAAAATTGTGCATGCATCTCATATGAGTAGAAACATGCCTTAGGATTGTCCTATGTGATTATATGCTGGTCCATATAATAATAAATCTAGTTTTTAACTAGTTCAAGAGCGGAAATAGATTTTAAAAGTTGTTTAATTTCTAGTATTTAATAAAATTGTTTTATTAAATTATAAATGATATTCTTAGTAATTATAGCAAAATAAAATTGAACTAATTAGGGCATAGTTCTATAATTTTAATTTTGCTTAATTTGATTAGTAATTATTAGAATATCATTTGGTAAAAATAGATCACTTTATTTTTACAACTAATTAAAAAGCATAGGATGTTTTGAGAAAACACATGTTCTAAAATAGTGAGAGGGAGAGGGAGTTATGACAATAAGTCTCATGGTCTCCATTATTAGTTAGCACCGAGGTAACATGGAGAGGGCCTCGCGGCACCATTGCTTGTGTCTCCCTAAGGAAGGCTTCCGACCGTGTTATTCTCAAGGCAAACTTCTTTTTCAAGAATAAGATTTAATGATGTATTTCAAGTTTGACTGACCCTAAGGCACACTCTTGAGTTAAGTCATTGATCTAAAATAATGGGTTACACTCACAAGGTACATTAGGCTTTCGAGCGGACTAGTGTATTCTTGACTAAACAAGCGGTTGTTTATAAGTCAAAAGAGAAATATTGATTTAAGTTTTAACTTATAAATTTGAGAGCTTGTCTCAAAATTAATTTGGAATTAGTCTGACCTACCCTAAGGCTGGTCCATTAATGTTCAAATTAATTAATCGTGGAATAAGTAATTATTTTTTATGTGTTTTTTGTTGCATTCATGCATCACGTTTACTATTCCGAAAATAACTGATATTTATTATATGCATAAATTCATTTTATTTATTTATTTATTTTCAGCAATAATGTCTAGCTCAAATCCTGTATCTTCTTTACTTGCTAATGAAAAGTTGACTGGTGAAAACTACATGAAATGGAAATCAAACTTGAACATTGCATTAATATGTGAGAAGCCTAAAAAGTCACCCAAAAGCAAAGAGAACAAGAACACTAAAACCTCCAAAAGGAAGACCCCAAAAGGGACTTGCTTTAATTGTGGAGAAAATGGTCACTGGATAAGAAACTGTTCAAAGTATCTCGCTAACCTCAAAGAGAATAATACAAGCAAATTTGATTTACTTGTGTTAGAAGCTTGTTTAGTGGAAGATAATTCCTCAACTTGGATAGTAGATTCAGGAGCCACTAACCATGTCTGCTTTTCTCTTTCGATTCTTAGTTCAACGAGGAAGCTTGCTGATGGAGAGGTGACTATGAGGGTAGGCAGTGGACAGATTATCTCTGCAACAGCAGTTGGAACAGCCCGTTTGGAATTTGATAATAATAAATTTCTTGTTTTAGAAAATGTTTATTATATTCCTGGATTTTCTAGAAACTTAATTTCTATTTCTATGTTGCATGAACAAAATTTTAAAATATCTTTTAATAATAATTCGATTGTTATTTCAAGATCTGGTTTTAAGAAATGTTCTGCAAAATCTATCGATGGGCTTTATAAACTGCAAGCTAAAGAGAAATCTGTAAATAATTCTGAATTATTTAAAACAGCCAATCCTAGATCTATTAAACGCCAAAAGATTGATTCCGATAGTGATACATATCTATGGCACTTGAGATTGGGCCATATTGGTCTAGACAGAATAAATAGGCTTGTAAAGAATGGTCCTTTACGAGAACTATCTATTGGATCTCTCCCGGTTTGTGAATCCTATCTAAAAGGCAAAATGACCAAGAGACCTTTCTCTGCCAAAGGTTCAAGAGCCACAAAACCACTTCAGCTATTACATACGGATGTTTGCGGTCCACTCAATGTACAAGCAAGAGGAGGTTATGAATACTTCGTCACCTTTATTGACGATTATTCAAGATATGGTTACCTATATTTAATGCAAAGAAAATCTGAAACTTTTGGAAGTTTAAAGAATTTCAAGCAGAAGCTGAAAAGCAATTAGGTAAGTCACTAAAAGCTCTTCGATCTGATTGAGGAGGAGAGTACTTGGATTTTGAATTCAAGGACCATCTGTGTGAGCATGGAATTCAATCCCAACTCACAGCACCTGGAACGCCATAACAAAATGGTGTTTCGGAAAGACGGAATAGAACGTTATTAGATATGGTTAGATCAATGATGAGTTTCTCATCATTACCACTGTCATTCTGGGGCTATGCAATTCAATGTGCACTATACATATTAAATGTTGTTCCATCTAAGTCTGTCCAAAAGACACCCATAGAATTATGGAATGGTTGTAAACCTAGTTTACACCATTTTCGAATTTGGGGGTGTCCTGCACACGTGCTTAAAGGAAAGACCGGGAAGTTGGAATCACGCTCTGAAGTGTGCATGTTTGTAGGTTATTCCAAAGAGACCAGAGGTGGAATTTTCTATAGTCCAAAAGAAAACAAAACATTTGTATCGACAAATGCAACTTTTCTTGAATATGACTATGTAAATAACCACAAACCTCGCAGTGAAGTTGTTCTGGAGGAGATGGTCTCAAATGAAGTTGCAAAGTCACCAGCAACAACCAATGAAAAACGGCAAGAGGAAACTACTAATTCTAGTCAGAATAGTAATGAACCTCGTCGTAGTGGGAGGGTTAGCAAGCAATCCACACGCTATGAACACGAAGTTCAAATGCTTGTGTCTGACACAAACAAAGACGATCCATTGACATTTAGAGATGCAATGAATGATTCTGACAAGGACAAATGGCAAGATGCCAAGAACCAAGAAATGGAATCGATGTATTCCAATTCTGTCTGGGTTCTTAAAGATCCACCTGAGAATATAAAACCCATTGGTTGCAAGTGGATATTCAAGAAGAAAAGAGGAGCGGATGGGGAAGTAGAGACTTTCAAAGTAAGGCTTGTAGCCAAAGGTTACACATAGAAAGAAGGGGTTGACTATGAAGAAACCTTTTCTCCTGTAGCCATGCTAAAATCCATTCGTATACTCTTATCCATAGCTGCTTGCATGGATTATGAGATTTGGAAAATGGATGTCAAAACAGCTTTTCTGAATGGCTACCTTAATGAAACCATTTACATGTCTCAACCAGAAGGGTTCGAGTTAAAAGGTCAAGAGCAAAAGGTTTGCAAGCTTCTTAGATCCATTTATGGACTCAAACAAGCTTCTAGATCTTGGAATCTTAGATTTGATGACACAATTAAAACGTTTGGTTTTGAACAAAACGTTGACGAACCTTGTGTCTATAAACAAATCAAAGATGGTGTAGTAGTATTCCTCGTTCTTTATGTTGATGATATATTACTGATTGGAAATGACGTAACAACATTATCAAAAGTAAAGAACTGGTTAGCTGAACAATTCCAAATGAAAGATTTGGGAGAAGCCAAGTATGTTCTGGGCATTAAGATTCTTAGAGAAAGACAGAACAAAACTTTGGCATTGTCTCAATCAACTTATATTGATAAGGTGCTAGAATGCTTTAATATGCAAAACTCCAAAAAGGGTGATATGCCAACCCGTTCTGGAGTATTCCTTTCCAAAGAGTAGTGTCCCAAAACACCTCAGGAAGAGGAAGACATGAGACAATATCCCTATGCCTCAGCAGTAGGCAGTCTAATGTACGCCATGTTGTGTACAAGACCTGACATTTTTTATGCTGTAGGGATAGTCAGCCGTTATCAATCCAATCCTGGATTGAGTCATTGGACTGCAGTAAAGAATATTCTCAAGTATCTTAGAAATACTAGAGATTATATGCTTGTTTATTCAGTTGGAGACCTGAACCCCACTGGTTTCACTGATTCTGATTTTCAATCAGACAGAGATAGTCGGAAATCAACTTCTGGATCAGTGTTTACTCTTGGAGGAGGAGCGGTAGTCTGGCGAAGTATTAAACAAACCAGCATTGCAGACTCCACCATGGAAGCCGAGTATATAGCGGCTTGTGAAGCAGCTAAGGAGGCTGTGTGGCTCAAAAAGTTCTATTCCGATCTGGAAGTTGTACCAGATGTGGATAAGCCACTAGTCCTATACTGTGACAACAGTGGGGCAGTAGCTAACTCAAAGGAACCACGAAGTCACAAGAGGGGAAAGCACATCGAGAGGAAGTATCACTTGCTAAGAGAGATAGTTCATCGAGGAGATGTTGCAGTTATGAAGATAGCTTCAGAGCATAATCTTGCAGATCCTTTCACAAAGACTTTATCCATAAAATATTTTAAGGAGCATGTAAGAAATATGGGAATGAGAGAGATGCATCATTTTCTTTAGGGCAAGTGGGAGATTGTTGGAGATATGCCCTGAAAGCATATGTAGTAGACATTGTTTTTATGAAATAAATAAATAAATTGAATTTGTTATGCATATATTTTATGGACTATATTATTCTATGATGATATTATGTAAATATCAGGAAAATTCCTAAGTTCATGTATGTAATCTCAAACAAGTATTAGTACGAGAGGATTGTGTTTGAGATAAATGAACTTGAATAGTTCGCAGTAAAATAAAGTTATGGAATCTTTAGATTAATTACTGCAAGTACGGTCCACTAGTATTATGAATAAATGTGATCTAGATCCGGATCACTAGTGTGGTAGGACACTTTAGTGGAGGTGCTTTATATATTAGAGAATATATAAAACTGGACCAGATATGTTTATTAATACTTAGTTAAATACCGTTTCGAAGTATTAATTAAATATATCAACTGATGATCATATACAAATAGATCTTAATCCTGAGGTTACTATGAACACCTGTTTATGTTATATGAGTTCTTTGATTCACTTGTTAGGGTCTGTCAGAATGATCAGGCTAAAAACTTTTGTTTTGGGAACTCATTAATATAGATGGCTGGGGACATAGTATATAGATATGGAATCTATACCTTCTCGCAAGAGATTGAATGATTGTTCTCTTAAGGGTTGACTTTTGGGACTGAAATGTTATTGAGCTCAAATTCATAATTTAGTTATGAATTAACCTTCACTAGTAGAGTCAATGGTACTTAAGGAAACAAGACATAATTAAAAGGGTAAAACGGTATTTTTATTCCCGATTAATTATGAACCATTATTAGAGGGTCAAGTTGTATGCAATGATTAAATCAATGGACACTTTATGATTATAAAGTACTCAGTAAATGAAATGTCTATAATTACAAGAGTTCAATCTCATATTTATAGTGGAATAATAATGAGATTAATAAATTAAGATTATTTAATTAAAGAGTTTAATTAATAATCTCAAATTTATTGGAGCTTGGAATTATAGGTCCATAGGTCCCCATAGCGGCTCTATCAACATTGTTCAAGGTAAGAGTTGATATGAAGGGAAAATAGTTTAAAGACATATTTAGGAAGAAATTTGTTCTTCAGGCCAAATATGCAATTATATGATAATGGTGATTAATTAATTAATTACAAATTAGTTGTAGTTAACCAAATTAATCAATATTTAATTATTATATAATTTTCGAAATTATATTAAATAATTAAATTAATTTTCGAAATTTAATTAAATAATTAATTAATTATAATTTTTTGAAATAAAATTTGGGTTTAATTAATTAGTAGAATTAATTAAATATCTCTATTTGAGTGGGAGATGATAATCTGATAAGTTCAAATTGGATTTGAATTTAAAAGATTGATATTTATTCAAATAATTAATTATATTTGATAATTAATTAAAAAGATAGTTAATTTGAATTAGCTATCACGTTGTTAGATCTTATCTGACAAAGAAATTTGAATAAATAATTAAATAAAATTTGAAAAACTAATATCCCTAGAAATTAGGAAGCTACACGTTCACACACAGTCCATAGACTGTGTGTGGCGTGTAGAGCAGTATTTTTTCAGAGATAAGATTTTCAATTTTATTTGTTTAATTAATTAATTAATGGATAATTCAAAAATTGTTTTTCGTATTTTTTCATTAATGGAATAATTAATTAATTAAAAATTAAATTGTAAAATGGTTACAGATTTAATTTTTAAATTTTGAATTTTTTCTGTTAAGTATGACTGATGAGAAAATTATTCAAGAAGATAAGTGAAGAGAGTGAGACTACTCTGAACATTCGCTCTGTGAAAAATAGAACGATAGTTTTCTCTCTCCCTGAAAATAAAGAACCAATTCTCAGGCCTATTCTCTTGATCTCATGAGTTGAGTACATCAAGAAGAATCACAAATAAACTATCCTTCATTCTCTAAGTGCCCACACATTTCTTGAGGTGTAGAGAACGCTTTGGAAGATCTTGGTGTGAGTACGTGGGAGCGGCTTGGATAGGAAGATCGTTCTAAATACGAGAAGATAGCAAGGACACTTGATAGGCTTCAAGAGGTATGATTTCTATCACTATCTTGCTTATGATTAATGTATGTATATTAATGGATCCGCATATTCAAAGGTAGTTTAAATATGTTACAAGATTTTGTTGTACACTGGGCCAACCCCACCTCCTTTCCGCTGCGTATTAGGAAACTCGTTCCTAACAAACATACGATATGTTGGGGACGCACGAGACACATTCCATCCTTGGCCAAAAAAATTAATTGTGCCTTGTCAGGTATAAAATTATTTGCTTAGATATTTAAATTTTATTTTTAAATGGGTACACTATATTGATATGTTAAATGCTATTATGTAGGGTCCATCTTCATCTAAACACAAATCCTTATCACCAAGCCCACATTTATCATCAGTTGGATCTCACGTAGTCATCCCTGCTGAAATAACTCAACCAGAACCTTCAAATTGGTTAACAGATAACCAATGGGGAAAAATTGATCTGAGTCTAAAATTTATAGTGTAGGAGTATTATTCCATTAAAGGAATAAATGTGGTTGTACAAGTTCTCGTTGACCCAGAGTTTATAGGAGAACGCGAGGCTATCTTCATCACTTTGGAAGACGTTTATCAAGTAGCCTTCATGGATAATATTGGATCCTCAGCTATGCTGTTTGGTATGAGGTATGTATCAATTCAAATTGAACTCAATCTGTTATGTCATTACAAACTATTAGAGGAGTTTGAATATATTAGATATTCATCCGTAGTGAAGTAAGTTCTGAGATGAAATTGTGTGCTGCGGAGATAACAAAAGGTTGAGAACATGTGTGTCTTAGTGAAGTAGGTTCTGCGAATTTTGTGTGCTGCGGTGGCTTATGGTTGAGAACATGCATGTTGTTTGTTGTATGTTTTGTTTGAATTGAATTTATAGGTACTTATAATTTTGGATATGCTATAGAAACAGAAGAAACTCTTCCCAATTTTTTTTTGACGATATTAATTTATTAATTGAAAATGTAATATGAATGATTGATTCTACAGATGCATTTGGGAAAGCATGCACCCAAATTCACGACAATTATACAAATTTTTTGACACCGAACATCTTTCTATTGGCAATGATAAAAGTAAAAATTATACGGTGGATCTTATAGCCAAATGGATGATGACTATGGATAGATGAGGCCAAATAAATTTCATTCCTTGGATTGTTGAGTAAGAACGAACTACTTAAATATTATCACTACTATGGTTGAATTTTAATTTTATAATAATCATAATTTATTATTGTTTTAGTCGACATTGGATGTTGGTGCTCGTGATGATGCGAGGGATGACCATAATTTTTTATCATTTAAAAAATCATAAATCTCCACCAATAATTAAGGAGGTTATGGAAAAGTAAGTTCTTCAATTGTAATGTATGCATTGTTAATTTTTAAAAGTTGAGAGTAGAATATGTATTTAATTAATTTTAATTTTTATAGAGCATACGCACAATATTTCGAAAATGAATACATCGGCACATTTACAAAATTGTTGAGAGGTTCTTGTCCAAAACAATCTGAAAATCATGAATGTGGTTATTATGTACTAAGATACATTTATGATCTTGTAAATGCATCGAATCCGGCAGAAGTTATCAAGAAGAAAGTATGTTATATTTTAAACTCTTTTTTTTGCTTAAGAAAAACTACATTTAATATTTAATTATCTAATCTATATTAACTTTTCAATTTTGCAGTGGTTTGACAAAAAAGAATACAATGTCAAAGAGGATCTACTACCACTACAAAGTGATTGGTTAGCAAGATTAATGCCATTTATTTATGAAATCTAAGTTTTTATATGTATGTAAGATTAAAGTGCTAACTTATATTGGTTAGAAAGATTAAAGTCATTGATTCATTACTAGCTAGTTATTTTGTATTAGTTATGAAATGTATATATAACAATTTAACAAATTACGTTATACTATTGAAAATAATTATATATAATTAAAATTGAAAATTAATTTTTTTTAGTAAAAAGACTAGGTTATAATTATAAGAATATATATAATCAAAATTCAAAATAATTATATAAAATCAAAATTGAAATTTTTTTTTATGAAAACACACTTTTCTCTGCGGTTGGCTTATCACAACTGTAGAGAAAAGTGGCTTTTTCTCCGCGTTTAACTTGTCACAACTATAGAGAAAAGTGTGGCTTTTCTCTACGGTTCGTGTATCACTTTTCTCTACAGTCGAATACACTACGCTTTTCAATACTCTCGAAAACCGCAGTGTATTAAGTAAAAAAACTGCAGAGAAAAGCCTTTTTTGTAGTAGTGTAAAAACACTAGGAAGTTACGTTGAGGATTTCGTTTAACCCCCGACCAAGGATTTAGTTTTGTGGCTGGGAGGAGAAAGCAACAAAAGCTTCTTGGCTACGACGGTGTTTGGCTAGCTTTTAAATTCTATCATTGGCTGAGCGACAGGCACTGTTCAACAACTCTGCTGCCAGAGCCTCCTAATCGTTGGAGGGCACGACAAGAGGAGGTGGAGAATGTGTAGTAGTACTGGAAGGAGTGGGTGCTGGAGGATCTTTTGATCGCATCCGTTTCCTGGAAGGTTCTCCGCTAGCATCTCCAGTGTTTTTTTTTGCTTGATTTCTTTGAGCTAGCCAGTTTGCCTCCAGAGGTATAGACGTCGAAGGGTCATCAGTCTGCATGACGACAAGACAAGCAAATGTGCAGATAAGTCAAGAAATAGTTTGGCACGATAAGAAAACAAACTAAAAGGAATTCTAAGTGATATACCCAAACTACAATTACTGGTTGCTACATTATTTAAATAACTACTGCTACACTCACTATATGCCTCGAAGAAATCCAAACTAAAACTACTGGCCATAAATTTAATGTTGTCATCCCTATCAAATAGATGAAAAGGGATAGGCAGTTTATCTAAGAGTGAAATATATATATACTGTTCTCATCAGATGATTCGAGTATAGGACTAGAATATTCAGGTAATTTTTTTTCCCCTCCCATGTTGGGGAGGGGTATTGGCTGGACGAGTGTTGGGACTTGGTTCCTAAATGGTCACTCCTATTGGTCGATGTGTTTCAGGCTATGACACATCTTGTTGCTGCTTGGGGTTTTCTTGTCCTTCGGTTCCCTCTCGAGTGGCACTCCCCGTAGTTGATTCCCTCACTTCTAGGTGAGGTTCTAAAATGCTGACTAGCCTCAAGTTGCTCTCCGTGACCAGCTCCTTGACGCTTTTTTCTATGTTCGTCATGTTGGCCAGGGTTATGGCTCTTATCTCCATTTCTGGAGTGGGGTCTAGTCGATGCCATGGACCTAGATACAACACAAATCAACTAAGGATAAGAAAAAGATGACAAATGACTAGATAAATGTCGAACAGAGATAAAAAAATTTACCTCCTCGTGCAAAGGCGATTTTTTCTATGACCAAGTCAGTCTTAAGGAAGTACTCTTGGAAGTAATTTCCTATGTTGGACTTGTAGGTTATGTCACTCAGGAATGTGCAAGTGGATTCCTGGTGGTAGAAGTGGAAAAACCTCGTATTTCTTTGATTGGGGTTAGATTTGAGATCAAACAGGTAGTTGATCTCATGAGGAGTAGGCACAGGCCATTTTTTGTGGTTGTGTAAGATATAGAGTGCTTAAAGTACTCTATATCCATTGGGATTTATTTGAAAAGGGATGACCTTGAAATAATTGGCTACCCCCCCCCCCCCCCCACCGAAGAAGTCATGCAAGGGCAAGATTGCCCCCTACACCGCCTCTGGGCACGTTTACCCTTTGGTCAGGTGTAGGTTTCTATAAAGTGATACCAGGAAGCCCATACTTCTTGGGATACTTAGCCACCATCCTAGTCGATAGAACACTTGGAGGGGCGATGTACCAGGCTACCTCTACTAGAGGGCGATCACGTGGACGAGCCTTGGGTGGGATATTTGGTGGTGAAAAATTTAAGGGTTGAGGGTTGTTTGAGGGTTTCTGGGTTTTCTTTTTGTGTGAGCGATGTGTTTTACACAACCCATATTCGGTTGGTACTGTGAATGATTGTGAGAAGGACTTTTCGTAGGGTTTGGGTGTGATGCCGAAGGTTTCGGAAAAGACAAAGAAGGCTGTTATTGATCCTCGAACAGTAAAGCGAGGATATCATCGTCTATTGGTCTCTCACCTCCCCAGGGATCATGCATGAATATCTGAGAAGAGCAAAGGGGAAGTGAACGTCTATGACCAATAGCTAGAAGAAAAAGAAAAGCAAAGATAACTCTGCTCATGTATAAAAGTTAAGTTTTTATGCGACCAGTAGCATCCTGGTAAAAACACAATAAACATGCGAGCAGGGTGGACAAATAGATCAAAAAGTAAATTTGAAAAGTTTTTTCAGAAAAACTTTTCAACTCCAAAAACAGGCGGGAAAACATCAGTTTTCCCGAAACACTCAAAATCGAATTTTCACTTCGATTTTAGACGTGAAATCAGCGTAAATATACTCCCCATGTCTTTTTAAATATTGTCTTGTACATTATACTGCCTAAAATCCCTACTCTAGCATAGTCATCCTGTGTGTTTTTGCCTAAACCCAATTACCCAGAAATTTCTCAAGAACAGTTAAACCCGGTAGTGAAAACGTGTAAATCAGAGACAACATACATGAAATTTACTGTAAAAGTATGAGGAGATTAAAAAACTTACTTGAAACATGGATTGTTGAAAGAAGTATTAAGGTGGTATTTGAAGTTGATCAAAGAGTGCCTCGGGTCAAACTAAAGTTGCTAGGTTTCTTGGAGGTTTTCTCGAGTGTTCTTGAGGAGAGAGAAGACTCGGGTAAAAAATGAAAAGAAGTGAGGGGGCTTATATTTATATTGTTTGAAGTATTTATGCGAAGTAATGATGAGAATTGATTTTCAATACATAGGGAATCGTAATAACTGTTAAAACGTGTCTGGGGAAACGAAAGGGCAATGATGACTTACCTTTTCGAAAAAAAGTACTGCAGATGCAATGGGTCAGGTGGATTTCTGGTCGAATAAGTTTATTAAATGTTGATCACATTAAAATAAATTTGGGGGGCAAATATTTACCCAAAATATTTGCATGGTGATGTGGCACTATTGGGGCACACGTGGATAGCACATGACTAATTATTGCTAAAGACCTGGTCGACCAATGATCACATTATCAAGAGGAAAATTATGTTGTTCGATGGGTGCAAGGAATATGCTCAAGAACAAGGAAGAAGATGTGCTGACATATACGACCAGATCTGCTTGTAGGACCGAAGCCAGAATTCAAATGTAGTTGCAAGTTAGATATTTCCAGGATATTTGACTTTTTTTATCTGTAATATTATCATATCTGTTATTATTTAAATATGCTTGTAATACAAGTTAAGGATGGCCCATAGGCCCACATGTACATAATTGAGCGTATAAATAGGACTCATGGGATTCACTGCAGAGGGGAGGCAATTTTTCGTATTCAAGGGACCATTGTGTAATCAATAGAGAAAGATAGTGTTTTTATCGACGAAACTTGTACTCATCTTCAACCTCGTGAAACTCGTGAACCCTACTTCACTGATCGTAGGTTTTGAAGTTGTACATTAATATGAACACGAAGTGGACGTAGGTTATTACCATTCTTTAGGGTCGAACCACTATAAATCTTGGTGTTGTTTACCTTCTTGAGTTCAATTAATTTAATTTCTATAGTTTTTAGTGACTCCATGTAGTTGACCAAATCGAGGGTCAACAGTTACTTTTTTTTAAAATCAATTAAGACTCAAAAAGTTTTATCGATAAAAATTGTATGTACTATCTTACTTCACTAAGCTAAAAAAAATATCAAATGATAGGTTACTTTTTTCATTACCAAGTTTCTCGATTGAGAATCTACTATGGTTCAACATATTTATTCAATAAAAATTGTAGGTACCAGGTTACTTCATTATGGTAAAAACGAAAACAATCAATTGATAGGTTACATTTTCACTGCCAGGTTACTTTTTCCAGAATCAATTAAGCTTCAACATGTTTAATCAATGTTTATCGTAGGTCCAAGATACTTTCTTCAGCGAAAAGATAGAATCAAGTGGCAGGTTACCTTTTAACCCTTGTTGGACAAGCAATTTATCTACATGTAACATGTTACATTTTTCAACTATAATTAATACTCATCATATTTGCTCAATGCCACTTGCAATTATCAGGTCACTTTATTAAAAAACAAATAGCAAAATAGAGCAACAAAGAAAAAATTGAAGCAATATATACGAGAGGAATGCCAAGATTTTAAACAACAAAGAAAATGTGAAATCAAGCTAAAGCAGATTAATATAGAAAAAATTCAAACAATATAATATATATTTTATGTTAAATTTAACTCATACAACAATATAGTCTATGCAACACATTTTGATTTTTCTTACCTTCTATTCACAATCATCCCCGATCAAACCCAGAGGAATACCAATCATCATCTCTGGAAATATTAACCTATGGGGGCAAAACACACCACCAGGAGAAATGGAGAATCTCGATTGAGAAAAAATGAAGGTTCTCAGCTTCAACAAAATTGTTAATATCATTATTAGAAAATAATCGTGGATCTTTTTTGGTTTCTCAAATCGGTTGGTAATCAATATTGATTACTTGAGAAGTAAAAATGGAGATTCTATTTATATTCCCAATTAAAATATTTCCATATTTAATAACACTTTTATTCTTTCTCCAAATTTTAAAAAAAAATTATTTATTATTCCATATTTTTGTAAAAAGCTATTAAAAAAACCTATATAATTAAATTAAAAAACATTAGTTCCTTTCTATTACAATAAAATAGTTTCAATGATATTTATGTCATGTTAACAAAGAAGAATATAAAATAATTGTGTAGTATCCAAAGTTGTACTTAGGCCCAAAGCAATCAAGCATATAAACTATGTGTTGGGAATAATGGCCTTCAAACTATTGTAGTTGACAGATGCTTTTAAATGAAATAAATAATTGAATTGAATTATTATATATATAGACTATGTCCGATATTATGTTGATAATATTAAGTAAATATCATAAAATTTGAAAGTTTAGCTATGTGGTCTTAATCTCATATTGGTATGAGAAGATCGAGATTAAGATAATAAACTTAAAACAGTTCGCAGTAAAATAAAGTTATGGAATCTTTAGATTAATTACTGCTAGTACGGTTCACTAGTATTATGAATACAAGTGACCTACATCCAGGTCACTAGTGTAGTAGGACACTTTAGTGAATGTACTTTATATATAGTGATATATAGAACTGGAGAAGATGTGATTTGTTAATAATTATTTAAACATCATTTCATAGTATTAATCAAACACATCAAACGATGATCATATACACGATGATCTTAATCCTAAGGTTGATATGAGCTCCTATATATGTCATATGATCCTTTGATTCATGCATTAAGGTTGGTCAGGATTATCAGGCTAAGAACAATTATTTTGACGACTCAATGATATATATGGCTGGAGACATAGTTTAACAGATATGCAATTTATACCTTCTTATAGATTGAATAATGATTCCCTATTGAGTTAACTTTTGGAACTAAAAAGGTTATGAGTGCTTACGTTGCAAACTTGTTGTGACACAACTTTCACTAGTAAAGCCAATGGTACTCTAGGAACAAGATATAACTAAAAGGGTAAAAAATAATCGTATTCCCTTTTAATTATGAACTAATAATAGAGAATTAACGTTGTATGTAACGATTATATCAATGGACACTCTATTATTTAATAAAGTACTCAGTAAATATATGTTTATAATTAACAAGAGTTCATTCTCATATTTATAGTGGAGTAATCATGAGATTAATAAATATGATTATTTAATCAAAGAGTTTTGATTAATAATCTAATATTTATTGGTGCTTGATATTATAGGTCCATAGGTCTCAGGGTGGCTCTATCAACACCATATCAATGTAAGAATTGATACAAGGGTAAAACTGTAATTAGGAAATTTTGAGAAAAATTTTGTTCTTCGCGACAAGTATGCAATTATATGATAATTGAGGTTAAATAATTAATTTGGAATTAATTATTAAATTTTCCAAAATATATTTATTATTTGAAATATGTAATTTTTGAAATTCATATATATAAATAAATAAATGAAATTTTGAAATTAATTATTTTATTTAAGTGGGAGAAAATAAAATTGGTAAGTCAAAAATAGTTTTTTGATTTATTGAATTTTAAAAGATGATGATAATGATGATCATCAATTTGAATTTTGAATTTTGAATTTAAAATTTAAATTTTGAAATATGGTTGCCATCTTTTCCTTAAAAAAATAAATACCTTATTTTATGGAAGATTGATTTTAGTTAAATAAATAAATAAAAGAAAAATAAAATATCCCTGTAAAGGGAATAGCAGTTCACGCATGACATAGTCTAGGAACTTTGTCATGCATGTACCACTGCACTGATATTATATCAGTG